>NW_026934201.1:0-111401 GCF_032062105.1 Saccostrea cuccullata | reverse complement strand
TAACTTTATATTTTTAAACGTTTATAGAATCAAAAAAGTTTCAGATTTTTATTCTTTGTTCAGATGTACGTATTTTATTGTGAAAAAAAAGAACAGGCATTTCCCTTGAAGAAAATTTAGGTCCACAGAGAACTAAATAAAAGAATGTCTATTGCCTTCTTATACAAGAAGAAGACTTTATAATGTGTTTCAATACATTTTCTTTCCATGACTTTCTTAATCTATGGATTAGTGTAGATTTTATATATACTCATTTTAGATTACGTGTTTATACATCTCTAACAGTATGATTTATTTATATAGTTGTAGAACTTTCTTGTGAACATTTTCTTTTTTCTTGAACTAAAGAATGGTTATAGAACCATTGTTAATATTGAAAAAAAAATATCATTTATTTCTTATTCATTTTTCAGGATTGGTTTAAACCAGCATCATATTTTTGGATAATGGGGACAATGATTCCAATAAAACAAATGAATATGATATGCCTCGTGTCTGAAATAAAATAATGTTAGTAATTTGAAAAACATTCACAATGGTTAAAGTATCTTTACCTCTATGATAATGAAAAAAAAAATGCTCAGTTAGAAATGTTCGACTTTTTAAGCACTTTCAGTGAAAATTTTTCTAGAAGTCACACATTACATGTTACATTAGATTTCGGTATTTCGGCCTCACAGAAGATACAGACAATAAAATATTTCAAGCTTGAACATTTTTCAGTTCTCTGCATAAATATGAAATATTTTCATTGAATGATGTCTAATATTTTAAAACTTATGGATAATCTACTGAATTTTCAAATAAGCGTTTGCTCATAACTTCAGCGGGTTACATGTATACTGTAAGGTTTGGGTGTTTAGTAATTTTTTTAACACGCATTGGTTAGGTTTTGGTGTAACGTAAAATTTTTAACTTTTATTCGTATTTTCCCTACTGAGACCCGCCCTTCCCTCGATGGGTCATGATATATAAGTTCCATATAAGTTTCAGCTTTTATGACCCAGTTGTTCTTCAAAAGAAGATTTTCAAATAGAATTTCCTATATTTCTTTGTAAGACTTGGATTCCCTATCGTGGCCCGCCCTACCCTTGGGAATCATGATTTGAACAATTTAGATTTTAAATTATCCCAAGGATACTTCCTTTTAACTTGTTGCTATCCTGGCCCACAGATTTTTCCTATGTATTTGCGAGGTCCTGAAAACAATCATCATCAAGTTTAAAATAATGATCTATCAATCGGAGAAAAAAGAGAAATTCACAGAAAAAAATTGACAAGTAAAGAGTTTCCATGAAGAAAAGAGCAGAAAACATTTTGTATAATGTAATATGAATTACATAATGTAGTTGAGACTAACATTAAAAACTTTTTTTTCCCAAAAAGGCATTGTCAACCGTGGCGAAGCTAGACTCGGTTGTTTGTATGAAAATTTTCAATCTTACGCTCAACACTTGTATTAAATTGAATTGCAAATGCTTGGTGTTTTTTGTGTTGAAATCCCCTTGAATTATTTGTGTCTGCATAAACTCAGTATCAGAGATGTTTCTAACCACAAACCCTTCCACAGCTAGCAATGATCTGCATTCAAAGTTTTGAGGTATACACTCCATGGAACCCGCTCTAGTTGGATACAGTGAACTTCATTTCCTCCTTCTGATTTAGCGCCTCGGGCATTTCAAAATCATATATACATTATTTCTAAATGCTTATATCGCAGAGGGTAGGAATAGCGGGATCAGAGGACAATCGCAAGATACAGGTAATAGGTACAAGCCCTTATTGTTTATTTACTAATTGACAAGCCAGCTAATCAAATGAGTCAGGTTCCTTGCAACAGGCTATTAACCTAATTATACCTGTGCTTCTAGTCAGTTTGGAACAGTAAATGACCTATGATTGTTTAAATATTAAAAAATAATATCTGTGGATTTGAGAGTAAAAAGGTGTGTAATCAGCTAAGCGGGTGTTCCAAAATTGACGAGGAAAAACATGACGTCATTGTTTGATCCAATACTAGAGAAAAAAGGTGTTCTACAGAACAATTGCATTAAAATTATAAATGTAAAGGTGCATATATTATCACAAGGTTTGATCTAGGCGGGCCAATGAATTTTTATTCATTTTTGCAATTGTTTTGTTACATTCTACATCTTACCATTGAGTGACCTCCGTGTTAGCTGATATATAGAATTCGAGATGATTAAAGAATCATTTAGAATAGATATATTTTCAAGCATATTCTGACTTTCCTAATTCTAAAAAATTCAATGTGCAGTAGTCTACAAGTTGCTTCCAAAAATGCAGATTTTAAAAATCTGAAAGATTACCTGTTGCAGCAATACTGTCTATCCCACAGTTCACACAATTCCATACTGACAGAGGTTGACGGCGCCGCAGAGGAGCGTTTTGTGAATCAGAATGCACATTACTATGGATACTATATTAAGATACATGCAGTTAGGGAGAGGGGTAAAATAAGCTTTGCCAGCTGTTCAAAGAATTTTGTATACATAAAAAATACATGTATAATAGTGACTCTTGTGAATTCTGCGCATCTCTAGATTCTCAAATGTGCAATTATAGTTAAATAATTTTATTCAAACAACATGAACAATTACATGTGATATTGCATGCAGGGTTATTTTCGTCCCCTGTTAATTTTGACCTTTTGAATTGCAAGCAAAATTATTCCTTTTTAAATATGCTTTATCAAAGATTATATTGTATTCTTTGAATTTTCCCTGATTTATTTTTGCCCCTTTTTTAGAAGGGCGAAAGTGGCAACAATAAAACGGATAACAATTGTCTGTTGTTTGTCTTTGTTGTTGTCGTCGTTGTCGTAATTTCTCACAATTTCATCTTTTCACCAAGAACCAGAGGGCTAATTGCAACCAAACTTGCCTCGAGGTATCCTTTGGGGAAGGGGATTCAAGCTTGTTCAAATGAATCTGCAAGGGGAGATAATTGTGAATAAGTATAAGAAATTGATGGCATCTTTTGACAATTTTCTTCTCAAGAATCATTAGGCCAGGATAAATACAACTCTTGTGGAAGCATCTTCATGCAGTTTAGATTAAAGTTTGTTCAAATTATGACCACTGAGCTAAGGATGGGGCCACCATGGGGTGTAAAATTTGAGGTAGGAATATGAAATAAAAATCTTTAAAAGTCTTCTTATCGAGAACCTCTAGGCATGGAAAGATGAATCTCATGTGGAGGCATTCTCATGTGATGTTCTTTAAAGTTTGTTCAAATCATGACCCCGATGGTAAGGTGATACCACAATGGGGTACCAAAGTTTAGCATAGTTTTTTAAGAAACATGTTTTATTACCACAGAGCATGTTTTCTAACAATTTTGCAAAAAGCTCGGTCACACGATGGATGGTCTGTAAAGAAACAGTTTATAGTTAAAAATCTTGTCAAAAGAGTTAGGAACATCATTCAGCAAGATATGCGCTTCACAGTTACAGAACTGTAGGCCTGAGGAATTTGAAAACAAAGAGAATTTAGACCGAGCTTTTTGCAAAATTGTTAGAAAACTAGGTTTTAAGTGTTATGGAAACGTTTTTAGAAAGGAGAAAACGTTACAAACTGTGTATCAAATTAAAAAGCTGAGTCATATTGGGAAATTTTTGGGAGATTGTTTTTGACGTTACAATGTTTTTTTTTCATACATTTTATTCAATGAAAACATGATAACAAGGTAATTTTGGGGCAAAGACATCCACAGATGTCCCCCTATAATAACCCTCACTAGGGGTGCCAGGGGCTCCCTAGATTGGATAGCAAAATTATGTTTATGATAAATGTAACAGTTGAGTATATAATCATGTTGTATATTAACAAAATTACTTATACAGATATTTATACAGATAGATTTTGTACCTTTATGTTGCTAGGGGAACACACAAAACACTGTCCAACACACCCCTTAGCAACTTGTATAGAGGGCCAGGTCACCCTCATATACTTCCTATATCGATTGTATCTTAGGTTACATATATATATACAATGATAAGTTCAATGATTACATATTTAATGCCTCTTTGAGAAAATATTAAATATTTTCCTGACATTTTAAGACTTACATATTCTGTGTAATTAAAGAAAATGCAGTGGTATTTTACAACATTATATTAGTTTGCAACATATTTCTGTAATAGTTTTAAATTTAACATTTAGAAGGGAGGTAAGCCTGTCATCATCTCAAAGTCCCTTATATTTTACCCCCTTCTTGCGTTCGTCCTGAGGGCCTGGTCCCCCACAAAGACATATTAAGCAATTACATATTTTTCAATAGATTTTTAAAAAATGAAGAGTATTTTGAATCTCCCATAGTATTTAAAATTTCAGAATAATTCAAAATACAAGATTTTAAATAAGCTAATAACCCTACAGCTGTTTCATCAATATTTTCTATTCGACAATACATTTTATATTTGTATATCTTAAAAGCTACAAATGACAACAGTAAATTATACATGACAGTGGTTTTATTTCTATCAATATAAAAACCAACTAGAAATATGTCCATAGGACATGAATGCCCCGCCGAGGATATATCAGTAAAGCAACATGAAAATTTTAATGTGTTTAAAATTTGATCAGAATATCCAGAATAATGATGCCGCTGAATTGCTTGTTTGGAAAATATAGGTCATATCCAGCATCCGGAGCAAGTCTGGTAGTGTCCATCCCTAGATGCATCATCCATGCAAGTTTGGTTTAGGTAGGGCTTATAGATATTTGGGAATGAAAATATAGGTCAGATCCAGCATCCGAAGCAAGTCTGGTAGTGTCCATCCCTAGATGCATCACCCATGCATGTTTGGTTCAGGTAGGACTTATAGTTACTTGGGAATAAAAATATAGGTCAGATTCAGCATCAGAAGCAAGTTTGGTGTTGTCCATCCCTAGATGCATCATCCATGCAAGTTTGGTTCAGGTAGGACTTAAAGTTACTTGGGAATAAAAATATAGGTCAGATCCAGCATCCGAAGCAAGTCATGTAGTGTCCATCCAAAGATGCATCATCCATATAAGTTTGGTTCAGGTAGGGCTTATAGTTACTAAGGAATGAAAATATAGGTCAGATCCAGCATCCGATGCAAGTTTGGTGGTGTCCATCCCTAGATGCATCATCCTTGCAAGTTTGGTTAAGGTAGGGCTTAAAGTTACTTGGGAATAAAAAAATAGGTCAGATCCAGCATCCGAAGCAAGTCTGATAGTGTCCATCCCTAGATGCATCATCCATGCAAGTTTGGTTCAGGTAGGACTTATAGTTACTTGGGAATGAAAATATAGGTCAGATTCAGCATCCGAAGCAAGTTTGGTGGTGTCCATCCCTAGATGCATCATCCATGCAAGTTTGGTTCAGGTAGGACTTATAGTTACTTGGGAAAAAAAATATAGGTCAGATCCAGCATCCGAAGCAAGTCTGGTAGTGTCCATCCAAAGATGCATCATCCATATAAGTTTGGTTCAGGTAGGGTCTATAGTTACTAAAGAATAAAAATATAGGTCAGATCCAGCATCCGATGCAAGTTTGGTGGTGTCCATCCAAAGATGCATCATCCATGCAATTTTGGTTAAGGTAGGGCTTATAGCTACTTGGGAATGAAAAAATAGGTCAGATCCAGCATCCGAAGCAAGTCTGATAGTGTCCATCCCTAGATGCATCATCCATGCAAGTTTGGTTCAGGTAGGACTTATAGTTACTTGGGAATGAAAATATAGGTCAGATTCAGCATCCGAAGCAAGTTTGGTGGTGTCCATCCCTAGATGCATCATCCATGCAAGTTTGGTCCAAGTAGGGCTTATAGTTCCTTAGGAATGGACCTGCTCTAAAAACAGTAACCTGGTCACTCATTTGAAAAATGTAGGTCAGATCCAGCATCCGAAGCAAGTCTGGTAGTGTCCATCCCTAGATGCATCATCCATGCAAGTTTGGTCCAAGTAGAGCTTATAGTTCCTTAGGAATAGACCTGTTCCTAAAACTTTTACCTGGTCACTTGTTTTGAAAATGTCAGTCAGATCCAGCATCCGAAGCAAGTCTGGTAGTGTTCATCTCTAGATGAACCATAGCTCTCATCAATATCTATCAGCATATGAAGTTTGATGAAAATATCTTGGATAGTTTCTTTGAAACTTAGCTTTGAACAGAGCTAAACGCAAAGTGTGACGGAAGGACGGAAGGACGGAAGGACAGAAGGACAGAAGGACGGAAGGACGGAAGGACGGAAGACGGACATGACAAACACTATATGCCCCGGCCATTTTCATGGCGGGGCATAAAAATTATATGTTTCCATTTTACATCAAAACCTAAGAAATTGCTGACTATAGCCCAGATTTCTCGTACATTTGTACAATCAAAAATGATATGCTTCGAATTTTCTACATCTTCGACACATATTTTACATGAGTAATTAGAGTTTTTATTTAATTTACTTGCAAAATAATTGTTAGACAAAATATTATTTAATAACTTATGGTTGAATTCCGCAACTTGTTTATCTTTAAATAACTTTATTTTATTTATATAAATTTTTTCCCAGTCTCTCTTAGGTATACTGAAAGGAAAAAGAAACGCAGGGTAAACTTTTGAGGTGAATTAAATTTGTTTTTCTTAGAATAATTTTTAGTTTTCGAATCTACCTTTCAAAATCATCTTTCAGAAAGATATAACCAAATTCTCATATGATTTTGTCTCATCATTCATAAGTAATTGAAGCTCATATGACGATACCCCCAAAAGTGAAAATCCAAAACTCTCATTATCTTCAATATCTATCTTGTGCATTTGTAAGAGTCTTATTTTTCCTTTGCATGGAATTTCATCAGAGTGTTTATCTTTTAAATCCTGGCTATATTTATCATGGGTAACCTCGCAAAAAATAAGTGAAATGGCGTGCGCATGCGCCAGTGAGAGGAATACAACCGTAAGTTGACTGGCTCAAAAATACCAAATTGCAGAATTGTTTTCTTTCAAAATTCGTATGAATTTAATGATTATAATTATCTACTCTTAATTGGCTTTTTTTGTGATAGTGAGGTGGAGATTTAAGAATTGGCAGGACGAATAACCCGCACGTAACATGACTCTGTTTCGCGTTAACGTCATCGTCACGGTCAATTGAACAACACTCCAGACCCTCTCTGACAACGGCTAAAACGTTTTATGAGGAAAAATTTTCAAGAGACTGCTTAACAAACCGTTGTTGCCTTTTTCATTAATTAGACTATTCGAAAACAAGACCCCATTGAACTTCTGTAAACTGTGCCAAGATTGCAATAAATTCATAATGTCTCTTAATATTGAAAAACGATGTGCATACCTCATATGCATCAAATAATGCATTAAGATTGGTTGACAAATTCGTCGTTATCAAATTGCACGTGTTTTAGGCTTTTTAATTTAATTTTAGGCTTTTTTTTGTTTTAGGCCAATTTTTGTAATTTTCGGTGTTGTGGTAAATTATTTATCGAAAATTATGCTACCCTGCGTTTCTTTTTCCTTTCAGTATATATTAAATTCTTTAGAATACCTCGCTTGCTCAAGCGGAGCTTGAAATTTTCTTTTTAAAAATTCATTATAAAAGAATTTTGTTGAATTTTTATTAAAACATAAAGTATTTAATGACACTTCCTTTAGATGTTTGTACAGAGAGAAAACATATCTTTTTTCATACTTTTTAAGGGTCCTCCACACACCCACAGCTTTTGTTCTCATATTATTGAGCATTACTTTTAACAAGCATATCAACCTTTAAAAACTGTCCAGGAATTAAAATGTATTTTATACTGATTTTTAAAAACAATTATTTCACAAGTTTCAAGAATTTTTTCCCAAGGCGTTTTCATATCTAGCACAAAAAATTTTGTCTTACCCTTTCGTATATTTCTAAGCTCACAGAATAACCATAAAAACTTAATTTTATCGATCAACACATTTTTTACAGAAATTTATTTTATGTAATATTGGTGATCTGACAAAGTTCCATATCCTACTGATCAACCATCCAAATATAACATAACACATGTATTGTGTGAATATTGTCATTTATTAGATGACAATACATAAAATATTAACATTTTATATAATAATAACAAAATAATCTAAGGGGAGATCCAGACCATACTGACATCACAAGTTGCTTTTATAAAATCCCTGAATATGACAAAGTGATCTCCCCTGCTACATAACTTTACAGAACTTAGACAAAATAGAATACAACATAAATCTTTTCACCAAACTATCCAAAAATGATATTTTGATACATACAAACAAACAAAAAGAGCAGCCACCAAAGGCAAACAGAATGTTTGCAATTTATAAAAAGAATATTAAACTGATTTTTTCTGAAATACATTACGAGAAAAATCAACAGGGACTCCTTTTGTAGAGAAGAAACATTAATGAATTAGATTACATCAAAAAGTTGAATAAAAATAAAATGCACTGATGTAGAAAAAAACATTTTCAAAATCTCTGGTATCAAAGTTCCTTTTTGGAGTTATCTTTCCTGTTGCTCGGGACTCAAAAACTTTGGCAAGTCTCCGCTTACGTCACCATAGGCCTACTATATTTAGTAATATACTGGCCACTGAACTGGACAAAAATAAAAGAGGAAAACTAGAAACGCACACTATAATATCAGTATTTATAAACACATAATGAGATATATAATGTATAATTGAAACGTACAAATTAGTGTGCCAAAATTTCAACATGTTCAACTATCAAAAACAGACTCGTTTGATTAGCTTGAAAGTGTAAATAATCTAGATATGTTTCTCGTCATACCCACCAGTACCTGTTGTCTAGGAATTATCTTTATAAACATAACCAAAGACGTCTGTTGTTCTTTTATTTTGAAAAAAAAAATACCGCAATCCTTTTCATTGGTCACTCCGTGATCATCATGCCATGTGTTTATTGTTTACAAACGGTGGTAGGACAATTCGTTCGTGTATTATTTCAATAAGAGCGGAAGTAAAAGTATTTTTTCTCTATATACGTCACAGGTCACATGGTGTGGAGGACCCTTAAAGATCGAGTGTATGATTTTATATTCACATAACCAATTACTCTTATTTATCAAAATCTCTGTCATTTCATCGGGTGATTTGAGACCATTCTCGGAAAATAGATCTTTAACAAACAATATACTGCCTTGAGCCAATTTTTAAAGTAAATCGTTTTTCCTTCATATGAGTATCTTAAATTTGACCATATCGGTTGTTTAAGAAAAAGTTCAACACTGAGGTTATCGTGTAATTGTTTGCATGCATTGAAGCATGTAAATGCTTGTTTATAGAAAAGAGGCATCTTTCGTATCATTTCAAAGTTTTCTATTTTATTTTCCGTGGTGTTAATCACATAGTCGATATTAATATTTATTGGAATACAATAACTATTTATGTAGCTATTAATACAGTGATCTGTTTCTCTCAATCTACATACCCATGAGGCTTTAAGCGCTCTAAACTTAGACTCAATATCAATTATCCCTAATCCACCGTCCTTAATATGACCAACCATTGTGTTTCTTTTAATACGATCTGTTTTATTCCATATGAAATTGAATATTAGTTTATTGATATTTTTAATATAATTTTCATTGGGTGTTTCTAAAACATTTGCTAGATAAATTAGTTTTGAAAGCGCTAAAGAGTTTATTACAGTACATTTCCCAAATAACGTCAGTTTTCTTCTTTTCCATGATTCGAATAGAGTCTCTTTTTCATGATAGACTTTCATCCAATTCTTATTATAGCATTCTAGTTTATCATGACCTACATAAATGCCTAGACACTTTACTGCCTCATTTGTAACCATAATGCCCCCTATTTCTCTAAAGAGATTTTTTAAAGGACCAAGAAGAATACAATCAGTTTTATTAATGTTTACTTTAGAACTTGCATGAAGACAAAAATTGTTTATAGTTTCCAAAGCTTGATTCAGAGATTCAATATTTTTTAATGCCAGTGTCATGTCATCTGCATGTTGTAAATTTTTTACTTCTTTTTCCATATAATCAACTTTAAAGCCTTCTATATTCGTGTTTTCTTTAATCTTTATGGACAAAATTTCCGCTAAAAAAAGATAAAGAATTGCTGATATTGGACAGCCTTGTCTGATCCCTCTTTTCATTTTACATGTTTTTGAAATCCATCCATTATTCTTTAGTCTAAATATCGGGTTATGATATAAGGTTTTTATCCACTTTAAAAAGTTCGGACCGAAATTAATTTTTTCTAAAGTTTTGAATAAGAAATTCCATTCAACTGAATTGAAGGCCTTTTCAAAATCTAAAAATAGTAAAATGCCTTCTTTGTTATAATTTTCACAATAATCAAAGATATCTTGTATAAAGCGGGCATTCATTCCTATATATCGGCCTTTTATATATGCTGTTTGTTCAAAACCTATTTGCTTGTGGATCATACTCTGTAATCTTCGTGCAAAAATAAAGGCTATAATTTTATAATCCGTATTGGTAAGACTGATTGGTCTATAGTTTTTTTAGATTATTTTCTCCTTTTTTGTGTATAAGAGAAATAACAGCGAGTCTTAGAGAAAAGGTCATTTCTTCATTCAAAAAGATTTCTTTTAACATTTCATAAAATAAAGAGGATAAATTATCCCAAAAACATTGGTAAAATTCACTTGGTATTCCGTCCAGACCAGGGGCTTTCTTTAATTTCATATTCATAACTGATTCCTTACATTCAAATATTGAGGGGAAGACATCACAACTATCTCTATCCTTATCAGAAAGTTTATTTACATTACACCCGTCTAAATATAGGTCAATGCCATCATTCGGCACTAACTTTGAAGTATAAAGATTTTCATAGAAGTCGCACATTGCACCTAGTATATCTTTATCATCGCTTAGCACATCTTTGTCTTTTAAAATTCCATGTATGATATTTTTTGTTTGGTGTCTTTTCTCTAAACTTAGAAAATATTTTGTATTTTTTTCACCATCACTAACCCATTTTGCCTAGCTTTTTTATCGTATAAATTACTTAATTTATTTTCAAGAATGCGTTTTTTATTCATGTCTATTAAATTATGAGGTGAACTCTCAATTTCATTAATTTCTTTTCAATTCTAGATATTAATTGTTTGTAAGTTTTTTGTCGTTTTATAGAAAAAGCTATTGAAAAATCCTTGATCGTCCGTTTTAGGAACTCCCATTTTTCAATTGACGTGCCTTCTCTTTTACTTACATGTATATCTTTTATCACATTGTTAATTTGGGATTTATATTCTTTACTCTCTAGAAGTGAAGTATTAAGTTTCCAGTATCCCTTTCCTCGCTCATTGTAATGTATTATAAAATCAAATTTTAATATTCTATGATCTGACATTCTAATGCCGTTATTATGTGTACCGGGGATTCTACGTATACAAAGTTGTCTTATTTTCGTTAAAAGAACTGAACTAATGAAAATGAAATCAATGCGACTCTTTGGGATGTTATTTGCATCACACCATGTATATCCATTAAGGTTTACATATTTTTCTTTCCATAGATCTGTCAATTCTATATTTTTAAGGATTTCTATCAAAAGCTTTGAACTCTTATCGTTATTGATACTGTCTATTTGGCAATTAAAGTCTCCGCATAAAATTATATTACTTAAATTGGCTGAATTGATCATAATAAATCTTTTCATTCCTTTAAAAAAGTCAATCCTAGATGTTTCCTTGTTTGGCGCATAAATGCTAATCAAAGTATAAGTATCATCGCCTATTTTTATATTAGCCATTAATTTTCTGCCAGCTTTACTCTTATGTATACTTATCACATCTATTTCTAACCCTCTGCTAAAAGAAGAGTCGGAGAAACAATGTATAGACTTTCCATTCCAAGTACAATCATATTGTAAGACATTTTTTTCAACAAAATGCGTTTCCTGAATTAAAATAACATCGATTTTTGTATCATAAATCCAACTGTAAAATTTATCTCTTTTTTCTTTAGAATTTAAACCTCTTGAATTTATCGATATAAATGTTAACGAAGCCATTCTAAATAAATTATCGTTACAATGTTAGTTAAGCGTGCTTTGTGGTAATAAAACATGTTTCTTCAAAAATTGGCAGACATGAGTTCAATTAACTAAATGCAATAAACATCACACTTTGTTAAATAAATGCAATGTTTTACATGTACGAAAATCTATTGATCTATAATAAATGAAGAAGGGGAATAGTGTCTACGTTTTTTTTTTTTTGAATGACCCTGTTTTTTTTTTTTTTTTTTTTTTTTTAAAAAAAACATTGTAAAATTGCTTGAATTTTTTTGTCAATTTGAATTCAAATATACTCGTATGAAGTTAAACATTTATTCATTCTCAAATATTATAAGTACTAGTACATGGCCATTACGTGGGACATCAAGTTTACCAGTCCAGAAACCAAATATAGACACAAACAACAATTCGTGTGTTGTAATACGAAAAACAAAGCTCGGAATATATTCTAACATTTTTTCAAAAAGAGATTTTTCATATTCACTGTCAATTTCAACCAAAAAGTTCTCCATCATTCTCCCTCTTTTGCGTTTTCCCTTTGCAGGGTAACTCATTTTTAAATAATCATATATCACAGTTTTATCGTGTTTAATAGCTCCTACCATCCATTCAGCTTTTTTGATCAAAGTTTCTTCGTTTTCCTGGAAATTTCCTTTCGATAAAGTTTCGGCTGTTGACCAATATGCATTTGCTCAATCGTTGCTATTAGAGTTTTTGCCTCTTTGATGCGGTCTGTTCTGTCACCTTTATATCCGACAGAAATATATCTTCTATCAATTTTTCGCAAAAATGTTAAAAGGGGTGATGATTCTGAAAGACTTGCTAAATGTTCTTCTATATATATATATTCTGCTTCTAATAATTGTTTATTGGTGAAAACCACAATTATAAAGGAAAATGCATTTAATCCGAATTCTTTCAGAGAGGTTTCAACTGTTTCATGCAGATTCTGAAAACTTATTCTTCCGATAGCGAAGGTTATTAAGATCGCGTGCAAACCTGGAGATGTTACAGCATAGAATTTATCATTTTCAGACAATATCTCTTGATATGACATAGTTCTATCAAACCTTTCTGGTTTATCAACTACCACAATGTTTCTTCCAAATCTTTAGTGCTTCCGACATATATCCCTTTTGTCTGTGAATCTTCAATTGGATTTAACTTAAGTACGTCTTGGCCTAGAATCGTGTTTGTTATGGAACCTCTTACTGATCATTCTTGTTCAATAACCAATATACGCAGCTCATTATCGGAAACTTTTAGAACCCATAAAACAAATGTATTTTTGAGAGAACTTGAATCTACACTATCGCAGGATGCTTCCATATAAAAATGATCAATTATGGCTTTGTTATTCTTGAGATGAAGAATTTGAAAGAATTTTCCTATATATTTCTATGCAAAATTTTGGTCTGCAATTGTGGCCCCACCCTACCCCCGGGGGTCATTTTTTGAACAAACCTGAGTCTACACTACCTGAGGATGCTTCCATATAAGTTTCATCCTTCCTGGAAGAGTGGTTCTTGAAAAGAAGTTTTTAAAGAATTTCCTATGTATTTCTATGTAAAACTTTGGTCAGCCTTTGTGGCCCTGCCCTATCCCCGGGGGTCATGATTTGAACAAACTTGAATTTACTCTGCTGCAGGATGCTTCCATATAAGTTTCATCTTTTCTGGCACAGTGGTTCTTCAGAAGAAGATTTTTAAAGAATTTTCCTATATATTTTTATGTAAAACTTTGTTCGGCCATTGTGGCGCCGCCCTACCCCTGGGGGTCATGAATTGAACAAATTTGAATCTACACTACCTGAGGATGCTTCCATATAAGTTTCATCTTTCCTGGCATAGTGGTTCTTGAGAAGAAGAATTTGAAAGAATTTTCCTATATATTTCTATGTAAAACTTTGGTCGGCCATTGTGGCCCCGCCCTACCCCCGGGGTCATGATTTGAACAAACTTGAATCTACACTATCTGAGGATGTTTCCCCATAAGCTTCATCTTTCCTGGCACAGTTGTTCTTGAGAAGAAGATTTTTAAAACATGCCACCAAATTTTTATTAATTCCCAATTATCTCCCCTTGAATGAGGGCGTGGCCCTTCATTTGAACAAACTTGAATCCCCTTCACCCAAGGATGCTTTGTGGCAAGTTTGGTTGAAATTGGCCCAGCGGTTCATGAGAAGAAGTCGAAAATGTGAAAAGTTTACAGACAGACGGACGGACAGACGGACAGCTAGACGGACGGACAGACGGACTACAGACAAAATGTGATCAGAAAAGCTCACTTGAGCCTTCGGCTCAGGTGAGCTTAAAACGGCTGTAAAAAAGTCGATTTTGCATCATTTGACATGTACGGCTATATTCAGGTGCATATATAAAATCAAACAATCTAGGTTTTGAAAAAAAAAATGTATAAATCGATGATATTTTTAAAATTCTTTTTATGAGCCAGTATTCCTGCCGAATCACCATCTACAGCGCCCACTTTCTTTACATAAATATCAATATAAATATAAAATTTATTCAAATATGTGTGGCAGTTGGCAGTAAGCAGCTGACAGTTGGCAGTAAGCAGTTGGCTTTCGTATATGGCATTCCATACATTCTTACATTTTGACCCTCTGGCAGAAGGATAAAACGTACGCTGAACTAGGCCCTGAGGTCCCCCGCAAATAGTTCGTCATTTTGCGTAGTAATAAAACATTTTAGGAACTCTTCAGGCATTAAAGACACAAAAGTAATTTCATCGATATCAATACGGAGACCTCAGGTCACCTTATATATTAATTTAATTTTATATGATAGACAGTTGTTTTTGTCTTACTCCAAAATAATCATATTATATCATATTATATTATAATTTAATTTACACAGATCTACTTTCTCATACATGTATATATATGAGCAGAAACATGAAAGTAATTAGAGGGACCAGGGGTAACCTTACATTATACTGGTCCTTACCTTACCCTATCGTTATATTGAATATCATTAGAGCAATCATAAGTCACCTTTCATTTTAATTTAATTGGGGGCCAGACGTCACCTTATATTGTACATCAGTAAGAGGTCCAGAGGTCACCTTAAACCGTAAAAAAAATAGGGGGAAGAGAGGACACCTTATATTGTACATAAGTAGGGGAAGAGAAGACACCTTTTATTGCACATTAGTAGGGGGACCAGAGGTCACCTTATATTTGACGGGGACTAGTTGTCACCTAATATTGTACTGTACATCTGTATCGGGACCAGAGAACACCTTATATTTAACACCAAAAGGGGGACTAGAGGTCACCTTATATTGTACATCAGTAAGGGGATCAGAGGTCACTTTATATAGATCATCAACTGTTGAAACAGGAGTCACCTTACATTTAACAATAGTTGGGGACCAGAGGACACCTTATATTGTACATCAGTAGTAGGACCAGAGGTCATCTTGTATTGTACATCAGCAGAAGGACAAGAGGTCACCTTATATTGTACAACAGTAGGGGGACCAGGGGTAACCTTATATGTAACATCAGAAGGAGGATCAGATGTCACCTTATATTCAACATCTGTAGGAAAACCAGAAGTCAACTTATATTGTACATCAGCACTGGGACCAAGGGTCTCCTTATATTGTACATTAGAAGGGGGTCCAGAGGTCACCGTATATTGTACATCAGTAGAGGGACCAGAGGTCACCTTATATTGTTCATCAGTTAGGGGGACCAGAGGTCACTTGTACTGTGCATCTGTAGCAGGATCAGAGGACACCTTATATTTAACACCAGAAGAGGGACTAGAGGTCACTTTATATTGTAAATAAATAGGGGGACCAGAGGTCACCTTATATTTAACATCAGTAGTAAAACCAGAAGTCGCCTTTTATTGTACATCAGCAGGGGGACAAAGGGTCACCTTATATTGTACATCAGAAGGGGGACCAGAGGTCACCTTATATTGTGCATCAGTAGGGGGACCCTATGCTACCTTATATTGTTTATCAGTAAGGGGGACCTAATATCTAACATCAGAAGAGGGACCAGATGTCACCTTATATTGTATATCAATAGAGGGACCAGAGGCCACTTTATATTGTATATCAGCAGGGGGACCAGGGGTCACCTTATATTTAAAATCAGGAGGGGAACCAGAGGTCATCTTATATTGTTCATCAGCAGGGGGACCAGAGACAACCGGAGGTCACTTTTAATTTAACACCAGAAGGGGGACTAGAGGTCACCTATATTGTACATCAGTAAAGGGATGAGAGGTTACTTAAAATCGATCATCAGCAGGGGTACCAGGGGTCACCTTATATTGTACATCAGTAGGTGGACCAGAGGTGACCTTACATTGTACATTAGAAGGAGACCAGAGGATAACTTACATTGTACATCAGTAGGGGGACCAGAGGCCATGTTTTTTAATTGTATATCATTAGTGGGACCATAGGTCACCTTATATTGTACATCAGTGGGGGGATCAGAGGAAACTTTATATTGTACATCAGCAGGGGGACCAGGGGTCACCTTATATTGTGAAACAGTAGGACCAGAGGCAATCTTTTATTGTACACCAGTAGGGGGGACCATAGGTAACCTTATATTTAACATCAGAAGGATGACCAGAGGTAATCTCATAATGTACATCAGCAGGGGGAGCAAGGTTCACCTCATATTGTACATCAGAAGGGGGACCAGAGGTCACCTTATATTTAACATCAGAAGGATAAACAGAGGTCAACTTATTTTGTACGGGGACTAGTTGTCACCTAATATTGTACTGTGCATCTGTAGCAGGATCAGAGGACACCTTATGTTTAACACCAGAAGAGGGACTAGATGTCACCTTATATTGTACATAAGTAGGGGGACCAGAGGTCACCTTATATTTACATCAGTAGGCGGGACCAGAGGTCACCTTATATTTAACATCAGTAGTAAAACCAGAAGTCGCCTTTTATTGTACATCAGCAGGGGGACAAAGGGTCACCTTATATTGTACATCAGAAGGGGGACCAGAGGTCACCTTATATTGTGCATCAGTAGGGGGACCCTATGCTACCTTATATTGTTCATCAGTAAGGGGGACCTAATATCTAACATCAGAAGGGGGACCAGAGGTCACCTTATGTTGTATATCAATAGAGGGACAGTAGGCTACCTTATATTGTTCATCAGTAAGGGGGACCTAATATCTAACATCAGAAGGGGGACCAGAGGTCACCTTATATTGTATATCAATAGAAGGACCAGAGGCCACTTTATATTGTATATCAGCAGGGGGACCAGGGGTCACCTTATATTTAAAATCAGGAGGAGGACCAGAGGTCATCTTATATTGTTCATCAGTAGGGGGACCAGGGACACCTGATATTGTACATCGGAAGGTCACCTTATGCAAGGGTCGTTTAATAAATAATGTCTTCGGTGCTCGGAAAGGAACAAAAGTCGTTTTTCAATTATTTAGAACTTTATAATGATTTAACCTTAAGTTATCTTTTCATTAAAACACATGTAAGTAACATTTTATATCCAATTTCTGATTCATTTTCAATTGTTTTTTGAACTCATTTTCGGGTATGAACCTTAAGTTTGTATACTGGATTATTGCAGATCCTATGATTTCCTGGACTTGTTTCTTCCTTCTGAAAGGCGTTTAATTTTCTCAAGTTTGGCAAATGGAACAAGTCAAAAGGCGAAAGATCTGGCTAATATTGTAAATGTGAATGAACATTAACATTTATTTATCCCCAAGACTCCTTCACTCTTCAGGATTTTCGGGTTTGGACGCTGTCATGAAAAAATCTAATGTTTTGGATTCCTGATTCTCAGTAACCTTTTGATTTTTTTTGAAAAAAAAATTGCTTTCTAGATTTCTCGAGAAATTAAACTGCATCCCCGAATACGAATTTGAACAATAAGACCACTAATATTTAAGAAGATTGCCTATAAATCTATCTTTGTGCCTCGCAATTCTCTGCTCTTCTCAGACCTGTGCTGTTCTTGTCAAGTACATCTTATTGTAAATTTTGTTTTGAGGGTTTTGAGCAATAGATTTAAGTTTCATTATCTGTTTGAAATTCAGATAAACGTGGGTAACTACAGTTACTGATATTTTAAATAATTGTTCATATATTATTATACGCAGTCGTTTTCATCCATTTTTTTAAAGGGTTACTTTTGAATACTAAGCTTTTTTTCTATCAAACGTTTTTAAAACAGTGTGAACAACTCCCGAAATAATGTCTATTTTGAAAGAGGGTGTATAAGGCGTGTTCAATACACCGCTCTGAGACAAAATGTTTTTTTCAATTTTCAAAATTCACAAAAAGCTATATTTTTCTAAAATCATGTTCTCAGTAATGTCATCTTCAAAGAATTTTATTTTTTTATTTTTTGAACGACTTATCATTTGATAATATTTATTTCAAAGTTGACAGTTAAACATATTAAGTGGAAATGGGTTTAATAGAGCTATATAAAAAACGAATTTTGAACATAAATGGGTCAAGTCTCCATTCTTCGTGAACGCATAAATGATGGAAATGTAAATGTATAATCTATTTCATTTGTCCAAAAAATGGAATTTGAACCCATTCTATGTGAAAATCGAACTTTTCTGATTAACAAAACGCTTCAACAAACCCGTCCATTAAATCACACTGAAAGACGTCAATAGTGCATATACTTCGTAGCGTAGTGGTTAAAGCGGTTGGCCTTGAAGAGAGTTCGAATCATACATGAACCTTTTTTTCTCTTTTTTTCAAATGTCTTATAACATGAATAAAAAATAAATTATTCATAAATTATTAAAACAATGAAATACATAATTTGATATGAAAAAGATTATATAAACCATTAAAATTTTGAAAAAATACTACTTTTCGAATAGAGAAATATTTTTTTTCAGAGTGGGGGATTGTCAACGCCTTATACGCCTCCATTCTTTGCTATGTGTCGTATAGTCAATCATTCACCATCAGTGATTATTTGTTGAAATTTGACAAACAGTACATTATTTGTTTAATTTTTTGTTTGCAAGTACAGTATCCATTTTTGATGCCCTTTTTATATTTTTATCATTGAAATCCACCTGCCCAATTGTCTATAAAACAAACATTGATTGCAGTAAATTTTTCCATATTTTAGTAATTCTTTGGGATTCTTAACAAGTTTTACAGCTGCTTTAATGGACGGTTTAATTTCACTCTAATTTACTGATTCTTTACGATTCATTTTAAATGCAGTGTTTAGAACATCCTTGTTTTCCAGCTTCCCACAATAATTAATAAGGATATGGAAATAACGAACAGTATTCAATCTCAACGTCCATTAAACAAATTTACAAAATAAGAGCAGAGCAAACACGGACCTCCGAAACATCAGAGGTGGGATCAGGTGCCATGGAGGAGTGAGCATCCCCTGCTGACCGGTCACACCCGCCGTGTGCTCATTGTCACAATCAGGAAATAACGGAAAAAATCCGCAGTCAATTCAGTGTATAAATAATGGACTAACAATTGGTATGAAAAACGTCAGTCAGCATTTCATTCAATGATAAACTGTATTTGCTGACAAGGTCATTGTATCGACCATAGAATTTACGAAATGATGTGATTACTATGTGATGTAAACTATGTGATGAAAAGTAGTCACATCAATTGTTATAAATTCATTAAAGATGCAATAATGCGAAAAATTCAAGCTTAGTATTGTATGTCATACAGTTCAGGACATTATTAATTGAACAGCCCTCGTAATTTGTACATCAGTGGAGTTTTATGAAGAGACGTACTTTTACATTTGACAGCTGACTTTTACATTTAGTAATTGGAGTTTGTCTAAGTTAAAATTGTAAAAGTCAGTAGTCATTTGTAAAAGTAAGTCTCTTCTTAAAACTCCAGTAGTGGGACAAGAAGTCACATTATATTGTACATCATTAAAACTAATGATAACACTATTTTGAACGACAACGAAGAAACCGGAGGACACTTTATATTTTACATCAATAAGAAGACCAGAGGTCACCTTATATTGTAAGTCAACAGGGATATCAGAAGACACCTAATATTGTACATAAATATTGAGACCAAAGAACTCCTTATTTGGTCACCTGAATCAACGCATGTGACTTATTGCTATCGGGTTTTTTTTCTGGCGTCGTGCGCTGTGCATTGTTCGTTAACATTCAAACATTTTCAGCTTTTCTCTGTAATCCCTCAACCATTTACAACCAATTTTGGCATACAGCATCGATGGGTAAATGGGGAGATTTTTTAATTGATGGTCCATGCCCTCCACCCTCTAAGGCAAACATATTTGGGTGAAATTACTGCAATTGATGAAATCTTTAAAAACTTTCTTTTCTCATTGACATCAAGCAGTCAAACTATTGGCATAATTATTATAAGCATTGACTCCATGCCAAAATTGTGAAATTCATTGTCCCAGGGTCAAGGGCTCTGGGGTTAGGGCTATAAAAATTTATATTAATTCATGAAAAGCATTTATTCTTTGAAAATATTTCCCTTTACCCCTAGATATTAAACAAACTAACTACAAGAAATATACAAACACATACACAACTACATACAAAGTTGTGATGAGGAAGAGTATTCTCTCCAAAGTTTTGAAATTCGTGACCCAAAGGTCAGGGGTTCCGGTGTATCGGTGGGGCTATATAAACTGTACAGTTTAAATTATTAAAAGATACTGGGGGTGGCAGCCATTTTCAGACTATTTTGATATCCTTTAAAAGAAGAGCTCCATATAAAGATAAACAAAAATGATCAAATTTTAAAACTAAACTGTATGAATTTTTCTTTACCAAATCATAGTTGACAGCTTATGATACCGTATCTAAAAGGTAAATTTGATGGTTAATTTGTGGTTAATTTGTTGACCCCTACCCCCCCCCCCCAGCCTCCTTAATTCTTTAAAAAATCTTCCTCTCCGCACGTGGATATTAATAAAACTAACTACATATAGTTATGATAAGCAAGGGAGCGTTTTCCAGAATTATAAATTTCAAGACCCGGTGCTCATGGGTACCATGTAATTTGTAGACAATGCTGTAATTGAATTAATGCTTTGAATTTTGTTCTTTGGTATAAACCAATGGTCCTTTTTTCAAAATTGTGAAATATATGACCTCAGGATGAGGGTTTTTGTGGTCAATGAGCACTTCTAATTATTGCTAATTATTACTGATTATTTGAAATGAAAGTTTTAAAGTTTTACAAGATGTTAAGATGACCTTTAAGATCCATACCCCTCTTGTCGTGTTCTTAAATGAACCTCTAGCATCTTGTTAATATGCATTTATATGTAACCTCTGGTCCGCCCTTGTTTTCCTTTTAAGTGTCTGCTGGTTAATCGTTGATGCTTTATCTCTCTGCATTCATATAATTTTTTTATGTCTCATTTCTTTAAAAATTTACAACAAATTAAAAGGGGACCACTGGTCTCCCTATTTATGTACATTACAAGGTGACCTCTGGTCCCCCTTGTGATGTAAAATAAAGAGTGCCCTAAGGTCCTCATAATGATCTACAACATAGGGTAACCTCTGACCCCCTGTTGATATACTAGTATAAGGTGACCTCCGTTTCCCCTTATGATGTACAATATAATCTGACGTCTGCTCTTGTACAGTATAAGGTGACATATTTTCCTTTTTCTGTTGTACAATAAAAAAAAGATGTCCATAAGTCTCTGTAATAAAATAACATATAAGGTGACCTTTGGTCAACTTATTGATGTACAATATTAGTCCACCTAGTAACGAACGTTTAAACTGAACTGAAGGCTCTGTCCCCCTACTGATGCACAATATAAGGTGACCTCTGGTCCCCCTAAATTTATCTCCTACTGATTTACAATATAATGTGTCCTTTCGTCCCCTTAATGTTGTACAATATAAGGTGACTCCTCATCCCCCTACCGTGGTACAATATAAGGTGACCCCTGGTCCGCCTACTGATGTATAATAAAATTATAAAAGGTAACCTATGGTCCCCTACTGATAACATAAGGTGTCCTTTGGACCCCCTACTGATGTACAATATTAGGTGACCCCTGGTCCCCCTACTGATGTACAATATAAGGTGCCCCTGGTCCCCATCTGATGAACAATATAAGGTGTCCTCTAGTCCCCCTACTGATGTACAATCATGGCTACCTCTGGTCCCCCAATTCATGACATGTGTAATATTAAGTGTCCTTTGGTCCCCAACTAATATTCAGTATAAGGTGACCACAGGTCCCCTACTGATTTACAATATAAGATAACCCCCTAGTCCCCCTACCAATGTACGATATAAGGTGTCCTCTGGTCCCCCTAGTGATGTACAATATAAGGTGACCTCTGGTCCCCGAACTTGTGTACAATATAATGTGACCTCTGGTCCCCTTACTGATGTACAATATAAGGTGACCTCTGGTTCCCCTACTGATATACAAAATAAGATGAATTCTAGTCCCCCTACTGCTGTACAATACTAGTATAAGGTTCCTCTCGTCTCCCCCCTGATGTTAAGTGCAATATAAGGTGACCTCGGTCCCCCTACTGATGTACATATAATATGACCTCTGGTCCCCCTACTGATGTAAAAAAGGTAATTCCTGGTCCCCCTGCTGATGTAAACTATTAGGTTGCCTCTGGTCCCCCAACTGATGTACAATTTATTTGACCTCTTGTCACCCTACTGATGTACAATTTAAGATGACCTCTGGTCACCCTACTACAGCTAATGTACAATATAAGGTTGCCGCTGGTTTCCCAAATGATGTACAATAGAAAGTGACTCCAGGCCCCCCTATCAATGTACAATTTAAGGTGAGCTCTGGTCCCCCTACTGATTTACAATTTAATGTGTTTTCTGGTTCCTTACTGATGTACAACATAAGGTGACCTTTGGTCCCCCTACTTATGTACAATTTGAGGTGACCTCTGCTCCCGCTACAGATTACAATATTGGGTGACCTCTGGTCCCCTTACTGATGTACAATATAAAGTGACTCTGGTCCCCCTACTTTAGCTTATGTATAATCTAAAGTTTGCCTCCGGTCCCCCAACTGATGTGCAATATAAGGTGATTCCTGGTCCCGCTATTCATGTAGGATATAAGGTGACCTCTCGAACCACTATTGATGTACAAGATAAGATGTTCTCTGGCCCCCTTACTGTTGTCATCTTCTGATCTAAATTATAAGGTGACCTCTGGTCCCCATAGATATGTAGAATTAAAGGTGACCTCTGCTCTCCTACTGATGTCCCCTACTGATATACAGTATAATGTTACCTCTAGTCCGCCCACTGACGTACAATTTAAGGTGACTTCTGGTCCCCCTACTATAGCTAATGTACAATATAAGGTTTCCTCTGGTCCCCCAAATGATGTACAATATATGGTGACTCCTGGTCCCCCTGTTGATGTTCAATATAAGGTGACCTCTGGTCCCCCTACTGATGAAGAATGTAAGGTGTTCTCTGGGTCCCTACCTGTATGAATTTTGAAGGCGGATCCCGCCTGGACTTTGGGTGGAATTGAGCAGGAATTGGCAAATTCCGGGCGTACTTGAGGCGGAGACGAAATTTTCAAAGAGGTACGCCTCAGTAGAAGAGACGTCTTACAGGCGTCATTTGTATTTTCCGGGCGTCAATTGGCAAGTTCAGATTTTCCGGGCGTAAAATCGCAGGAAAATAGAAACAAAGATTACGCCTGGAACTTTCAGGAGAAGTAAAAGCCTCTGATTGGTCAATTTTATTATCAATTAAGGGTCATTTCAGATAGGAGGTTAAGTTTGAATTTGATCATGAAGGAGGGAGTTTAGTTTGAGTGAAACAGGAAATGCAGATATCTCAGTGTTAAGGCTTATACACTTCTTGAGGATGACACAGTGTCTGCTGGTAGGTGTGTTCATGAATATCTAGTACCTATTTGAGTAAATTTGATTGTGATTATGTACAATTATAGTTATAACTGGTTGACCCTAAAATTACTTTAGATATTTGAGTTTGTCCTTGCACACATTCTGAGAAATATCTGTCTGATAGAGGCTGCAGTGAGAATCTAACTGTAAACTGCTGAGTAAATGAAGAATTGTATTCAGTCAGTAACTAGAATGTTTCAATATAATTATTGAAGTGATAAAATGTACAGGTATTGTTAAAAAAGTTTAATTCTAAATACACACTCAATCATGTTTTAGTGTCCCTAATACACAAAATTCATGTTTTTTTTTCTGTACTTGTTAATGATATATGTTAATGAACTGTCATTATGTTTTCTTACAGTTCAAAGTGCTAAATTTTTATTTTTAACATTATAACTCATAATCTGAATGTTTTTCTTTGTTAACATGGTAAGTATATAGGTTTTTAGGTCACATAGTATTATATAATAATAAGGACATTCCAGGCGTAATTCTATTCCAGGCGTCATTTTTTACGGGCGTCATTTATTTTTCCGGGCGTAGCTCATTTGCATTTTTCGCCTCAAATTCCTGCCCATTTACGCTTGGTTTCCGCCTAAGTTACGCCTGGAACCTGTGTATCACCATATATGTAGAGAGACAAATTGACGCCTCTCCAAGTACGCCTCAGTTCCCCCTATATTCCAGGCGGAACATTTCGTACAGGTTATGAGGTCCACTTCTTATGCATGTTATGTACAATATAAGGTGTCCTCTGGCTCCCCTTTATATGTGGAATTCAATATGCCCTCTGGTCCCCCTACTGATGTACAGTACAAGGTGCCCTCTGGTCACCCTGCTGATCTAGAGTTTAAGGTACTAGTAACCTCTGGTCCCCCTGAATATGTATGATATAACCAGATAAGGTGACACACTGGTCCTCTTACTGATATACAATATTAGGTGTCCTCTAGTCCCCAACTGGTGTACATTAAGGTGTCCTCTTGTTCCCCTACTAATGTACAGTTTTAGGTGACCTTTGGTCCCCCTACTTATGTACTATATAAGGTGACCTTTGCACTCCCTACTGATGTCCCCCTACTTATGTACAATATAAGGTGACCTCTGGTCACCCTACAGATTTACAATATTACTTGTTCTCTGATCACGTTACTGTTGTCCCCTACTGATGTGTACTATAATATTAAATTGAATAAAATCTTACGGGAGACCACTGGTCACCTAACGTAATCCATAAATGTTAAACGCTTTTATATCATATATCGCATAAAATTGCAGTAAATGTTGCTCAGCACCCACCCTCCACCTCTTTTATCTTTTATGATACCCTTCAGATGGTTATTCCTTTTAAAAGTTGTTTGTTTTACACTTTAAAGGCTTCACAGTATTACGATTTATTCTACTTTCACTTTACGTATGCAACGCACTACATTTTGTAGCGGAGTAAACAGGCCCAATAGTCGTGAACTGAGCAGGGGGACCTCAGGGCCTAGTTCAGCGTACGTTTTATCCTTCTGCGTTCAAGATATCATTACAAAGTAACGGAGCCCAATGGTGAAAGGACATTTTAACCACTGAACATTCCACCAATTCTATTTACCGATCTAAGCAATGAATTCATCTTCGGTTTTCATTTCAGAGTACTTTTTATTTTGTCGTATTTAAAAAACGATTGTTAAACAGTGCAATAACCTTGTTAGCAAAAACAATCTGTCCCTATAGATCGAACTTATATTTAAAGGATGACTGCACTTATTGCCGGTTTTTGGGTATTTTTCAATCTCTGTTGTCACATTTATTTTTGTTTTTATTTTTGTCGTAAGTCATTTGTTATAGAGTTCAGTCTATTTCCAAATGAATTGCAATGTCATAAAGGTTATAAACTACATTGCAATAAAATAATTCGTTGTTTCCTTACCTCACCTCTCTGCAAATATCGGGAAATTAGATTTATCTGCTCTTGACTGAAGATAAGATTTATAAATATGCATAAGAGGTGGAGCTAATATCGTTATGAGTGGTCTAAAATTAGAATATTTACAGTATTATTTTAGTGCAGTCTCTCTCCTTTTCTCTCTCGTCATATGTTTGTCACTTTTATCTTTTTAGTTTTCAAATAAAGTATATAATTAATAACAAATAACATCGACCGGTAGAAGTAGCCATTCTCATTGATAATCAAAACCAATGGCTGCTGTCAACAATCCAATTCGCGTGTTCGAATATAGGTGCCGACTAGCTCAGTCGGTAATGCACAGAATCAATAATACTCAGGTCCGGAATCGAGACCCGCTAACAGCAGTAAGACAGACTTTATTTTTCCCTTTTATAAAAAAGAAAGAAAAACATCACAATTTTTTTAGATTCTTTTATAATTACTTTTCCCTATAAATTAGCGTCCTGGGGATGGTGTGATTTCAATTTTATTTACTGGATCTCACTTTGGATGTTCATGTTAAGCAATGGCTCAAAAGATATAAATAAATCTCTTTCTTCTTGAAGACTAGGAACATGTAGAAACATATAATGCACTCAAAAATATATAAAGATAGTAAAATGAAATGCTTTTGAGATGAATATAAGAATAATCTTATAGATATCTAAGAGAAAAAAGAATAAGTCTTGGCTTGATGGGAATGGATTGAAACAGATATGGACAATCACTGTCGCCCAACAGAATGCTAGTTTCCTTCCACGTCACGTGATGGAATTTTAGTATTCACAGAGTTACCTGGGTATAGAAATCACGTGGCTGATTATAATATTCAACAGGTAACAACGTGGTCAAAATGGCCTGTTTACTATAGAGAAAGTGAACACACGAGAAACAGTTTTTTTTTCTCTTTTTAACCATGAGCGCATGTTTGTCTATTGATCTCCTTTAAATATGAGGTAATATATATAAATATACAACTACCATAAAAAGGAGAACAATAGACAAACATGCGCTTACTATGCATTAAGCCTGTAAAAAGGTGGGCGTACTCATTATCCTATGGAGATTCCAGAATATGCGATGACCCCTCCCTATAAAACGACTTCGAACTTCGTTAATACGAACATTTAATTAAAGTAATTACACAAAATTGCAGTTTAGATGTTTATCATTTCTACCATTAAAAGAAAAATGCCCATTTTTTTAAATTGATTATGTCGCAATTTCTAACTTTCCTTAAGTGCAGTCATCCTTTAATGAAAGAGAAAGGTCCTTAATTTTATACCCAGTTGTCCATGTATCTAGTGCTGGGAAAAAAGGCATCAACTTGGGTATACAAATTTTAAAAAGTTGATCGACATAGACGTTATTTAAACGGTACTCCTTACATGTATTAGTATGATGTAGACTTTATATTTTTAAGATGTGTCATTTTTTGGTACCAGTATCGTCTGGAAGGATCTATACCTATATGGTATCAAATGATAATTTTCTGTGATAAGGACCCTCATGAATTGTTTTCAGGTGAACATAATTATATATATTTTGTTCGCGTTTTCTTATTTTCACGCAGAGATGAACAGGCATTTATAATTACCTCAAGGAAAATTTTATGTCCGCAAAATACTAGAGAGAAGGGGATACTGTTCCTGTCCAGTTGGGGAATTACAAAAAAAATTTTCTTTTAATTTACCTTGGTCTGATTCTTAATTGAATTTACGTGAGTAATGCGTTAAATATAATTTGATTTATTAAATTATATACAGTTTACAGTATAAAGATAGCACTTAATCTGAAAAAAAAGTTTTCAGCAAAAATATTATATATTTTCTTTAGTTTGTGCGAAAACATTTTTTTTTTAATAATTTCAAAAATAGATCTTTTCGGATAAAATTAGGAAATTTCTAATCTGAAAGTGTTATTATAAAAATGAATAAATTATGAACGTATTGGAAGCCTCAATAATTTTGTAACAGTAGTAAATTGAGAAAACATGATAAGTGCACCATAAAATACTGATACGGGGAACATCATATGTGTACATCAGCTTTGTACGAGAATATGATACACTAACTTGATTATTATGCTTCCTGTCAGTTTGTCTCTTTATAACCCATATCCAACTATTTTCGCATAGTGTTCTAAGGATTTATATAGTGTAAGCATATTATTGCGAAATAGTACACGGTTTCTATTTCTGAATAAAATCCGACCACGCCCATATCGGGGAGCGACCTCACGATCACGAGATAACGCCACAGACGCCGTTATCTGTAGAATGGTACTACTAGTATAATAAATATTTACTTAGTTAAAAATATTTAACACTTAAGATGACAAAAAAAAAATAATTTTTCTATTTTTTTTTTTTGGAATTTCCCTCCCTTCACTCAACTTATATTCTCTAAAACTATTATCTGTACATTATACCTAAAGCTTGGAACTTTTAAGAGGCAGTCCACCGAAAAACCAAGCAATGGGTGGCACATCGCATGTCATGGATTTTTATTATTTTTTGCACGTAGACTTATTAAAGCAAGTGTTTACATATGACAAATTCAAAAATCAAATTTTAGGGCTCCTCTAGTCTTTTTTTTTTTTTTGGTAAACACTTAATGTTAAGTGCAAAAAGGTCAACAGGAAGATAAAATAATTTCTACGTTTCTATTTTGTTTTATATGTAACAGGTAGTCAAAAGTTGGATAAGTCGATGAATATTATTTATAGCATAGACTCTTATCTTTTATTTTATTATTGAATAAGACTCAAATTTATATTTTTTTTTTAATTATATGGTCTGTAACGATACTCTAAAATTATTTATAGAAATATTGCGTCAGCTGTAGTAGTTATTTTTATTGTGTGATGTCACATGGATTTCCGGAAGCTGAAGAACATCTGCACGAGCTCGCGATCGTCTGCGAGGATACGGGATTGGAGAGACTTGGCAATGGACTGATGGTTTGTCGTACTTTGTAATTCGGCCCAGGATGTGTATATTACCGTGAAAGTACATATTTCGGAACCGCCGTCCATCGTGTGTGATGCTCTCGGAGTGGTGTAATTCGTTCTGGACCGGAGGACATTCGAACTGAACAGCTGAGTAAACATTGTCTGAATTTGTTTATGATGTCAATTTGTGTGTAACTGTAAATGTGTGTTTATTTGATTCTATTGCTTGTTTTATTATTAAAATTTGTTAAGTTTTAATTCATTTTGGTTGGTGTGTTCTTTGTAAGTGTGTCACAGGTGAAAACGAGCTATAAATAGATTTGTGTATTCGGCGCACGTTACAAATTGGGGACTCGTCCGGGATCATCGAACTTTTGGCTCTTTGTGCGAATTTTTTTTCAAAAACGAAATCTCGGAGATTTTGATCACTGAATTATTTTATTTGGGAATTTATTTCATTATTATACACACCAGTCAAGATGGTTTTTAAATTAGAGGAATGTTTGAATGCTCCAGATGCGCGGTTACTTCAAACACTTAAGAAAGATGAATTGTTTGAATTTGTGTCAAAATTTCACTTGAATGTAAAGCGCAGTGCTCGGAAAATAGAAATCAGAAATGTTGTGATTCAGTATTTAGTTCAGAGAGGTATTTTAGATGATAGTGCATTGTCATTGGTTGAATTTTGAAGTCTAGTGAAATTGAAAAAAGACATTTTGAATATGAATTAAAGTTCAAGAAGTTAGAAATAGAACAGGAGAGAGAAAGACAGGCATTTGAAAGAGAAAAGAGAGAATATGAAAAAGAGAAAAGTGCGCAAGATCGAGAACATGAGTTACAGATTAAGAAATTAGAATTTGAGACCCAAAAGATAAAACATGAGTTGGAACTTGAGGCTAAGGCTAAATCAAAATCTGACTTTGATGTGACAAAGAACATAAGACTTGTCCCTAAGTTTCAAGAGAAAGATGTTGACAAATATTTCATTCATTTTGAGAAAATAGCAGAAAATTTGAAATGGCCAAAAGAATTCTGTCTACTATTGTTGCAGAGTGCATTTGTTGGGAAAGCGAGGGAAGTCTACAGTGCATTGTCACTTCAGCAAAGTACAGATTATGATGTTATTAAGAAAAATGTCTTAAAAACATATGAGCTTGTACCAGAAGCCTATAGACAGAAATTTAGAAATTACAAGAAATGCAATGAACAGACTCATGTTGAATTTGCAAGAGAGAAACAAAATATGTTTGAGAGGTGGTGCACTTCTAAAAATGTGGGATCAAACTTTGAAAGGTTGAAACAGGTCATTTTGATTGAGGAATTCAAAAATTGTATTCATCCTGAAATTAGAACCTATTTAGATGAACAGAAGGTTGAGACTCTTGAGCAAGCTGCGACTGCGGCTGATGATTATGCAGTAACACATAAGGTATCTTTTGTAAAACTCGGTACTAGTCAACAGAAGATGGTCACCTATGACAGTTCTCGAGGGGGACCAGACACTTCACAGGTAACTCAACCTAAGATGGCCTACTCTGAGATGAAAGGTAGGGACAAGAGTAATGAAACCTTAAAGCAGGTACCCATTTGTAATTATTGCAAAAAGAAGGGTCACATTAAGTCTGAATGTTGGGCATTACAGAGGAAAAACTTAAAGCAGGTACCCATTTGTAATTATTGCAAAAAGAAGGGTCACATTAAGTCTGAATGTTGGGCATTACAGAGGAAAAACTTAAAGCAGGTACCCATTTGTAATTATTGCAAAAAAAAGGGTCACATTAAGTCTGAATGTTGGGCATTACAGAGGAAAAAACCTGTAAGTAATGATAGTAAGCCAAGTCCCACGGCTCTTACATCTGTCCAAGGTAAGGTTTCCTGTAGTCAGTTTGAGAACACTGCTGTTAAGTCTGTCAAGCCAGAGTCTGATGTTCTAAGAGAGGAATTTAAGCCTTTTGTATTTGATGGTTTAGTGTTGGTGGGTACCGACTCACACCCTATAAGAATTTTAAGGGATACAGGTGCTTCTCAGTCTTTGTTACTAGAGGGCGTGTTGCCACTGTCTGAGAAGACACATACTGGTTCTGAAGTACTGATTCAGTGTGTAGAATTAGGACTTATGAAAGTTCCTCTTCATGTTATAGACTTGAAGTCAGATTTAGTCTCTGGGTCTGTGGTCGTAGGCGTTAGACCTACTTTACCTGTTAAGGGAGTTTCTCTTCTGTTAGGTAATGATTTAGCTGGGGGTAGGGTGGTACCTGGCCCAATCATTTGTGAGAAGCCTAGTCTTATAGGAGAGATAGAGGAGGAGAATAAAGAGTTATTTCCTTCATGTGCTATTACAAGGGCTATGGCTAAGAAACTAGGACATGCTGAAGAGATGGTAAGTCAGAAGTTAGATTCAGGAAAGGACTTGTCTATATATCTTGATGAGACATTTTTGTCCGCTATGTTAGATTCAGAAAGTCATGTTTCCTCAGAGGATCAGCAGTCTAAAGGTGATGTATTTGGTTTACATGAAATGTTAGACAACACACCTCTTACTAAGGATAAATTGATATCTGAACAAGAGTCGGATGTTGAAATACAAGCTCTCATTGAACAGGCTTTGTCTCAAGAGGAGGCAGAGAAGGTCCCTGTTTGTTATTATAAGAATCAGGGTGTACTAATGAGAAAATAGCGTCCCCCTGATGCTTCAGTAGAGGATGAGTGGCAAATCCACCATCAAATTGTAGTACCTAGGGTATATCGGAGAACAGTCATAGGGCTTGCCCATGACACACCAATGTCGGGTCATTTGGGGGTCACAAAGACCTATCATAAAGCATTGACTCACTTCTTCTGGCCTAAGATGAGAAGGGATATAGTCGACTATTGCAGATCATGTCATGTCTGCCAAGTAGTGGGAAAACCTAATCAAAAAATCCCTCCTGCTGCTTTAAAGCCTATCCCTGCTTTTAATGAAGCATTTACCAAGGTCATTATAGATTGTGTAGGTCCCTTACCTAAGACCAAAGCTGGTAACCAGTACTTGTTGACAATAATGTGTGCGTCGACACGCTTCCCTGAAGCAATTCCCCTGCAAAACATGAAGTCTAGAATCATTGTCAATGCATTAACCAAGTTTTTCACTAATTTTGGTTTGCCCCAGTCAGTGCAGTTTGATCAAGGTTCCAATTTCACATCCGAGGTCTTTAAACAGGTAATGCAAGAGTTAAGGGTTAAGCACCATACATCTAGTGCATACCATCCAGAGTCCCAGGGGGCTCTTGAAAGGTTTCATCAAACCTTGAAAACTATGATTCGAACCTATTGTTTGTCGAATGAGAAGGAGTGGGACCAGGGAATCCCCTTTCTTTTATTTGCTGTTAGGGATGCAAAACAAGAATCACTGGGTTTTAGTCCCTTTGAACTTGTATTTGGTCACACTCTGAGAGGACCATTGAAATTGCTCAAAGAGAAATGGTTGGTTGAAGAGAGTGAGATAAATCTATTAGATTATGTAGCGAAGTTCAAAGAGCGGCTCAGTCAGACTTGGACGCTAGCCAGAGAGAATCTTAAGGTAAGTCAAGACAAAATGAAAACCTGGTATGACAAATGTACCAAAACGAGAACATTTAAGTCGGGAGACAAAGTCCTTCTCTTGCTGCCAATTCCAGGTCAGCCTTTACGTGCTAAATACTTTGGCCCCTTTGAAGTTGAACGAAAGGTCAATGACATGAATTACATTATTAAGACACCAGGTCGACGCAATAGCAAACAGCTCTGCCACATCAACATGATCAAACAGTATCATAACTGAACTGACATAGATCACCCTAAAGTAGAATCAGTCGCTGCTTCAAGCACTGAAGTTAAGTCTACCCCAGAACAAGACCAACTTGCACATGAGTATGATCAGTCTACTCCTAAGTTGAAAAAGTCAAAAGTCAGATGTTTTGTCAGACTTAGAGTCTAAACTTAACCACTTGCAGGAGAATGAAAAAGAAGAGCTTATGTCTCTTATACAAGAATTTTCACATTTATTCCCGGATGTTCCTGAAAAGACCAATCTTGTATACCATGATATAGATGTTGGGGATGTATCTCCCATTAAACAACATCCTTACAGAATGAACCCTGAAAAACAAGAGCACTGTAATGCGGAACTGGCTTATATGTTAGAACATGACATAATTGAGTACAGTAACAGCCCTTGGAGCTCCCCTTGTCGCCTTGTTCCCAAGCCAGATGGGTCGTTCAGATTCTGTACTGATTTCTGCAAGGTCAACACAATTACCAAAACTGACTCTTACCCGATTCCCAGAATTGAAGACTGCATCGATAAAATTGGTCTGGCCAAATACGTAAGTAAATTCGATCTTTTGAAAGGGTATTGGCAGGTCCCATTGACCGAGAGAGCAAAAGAGATTTCAGCCTTCATTACCCTAAAAGGTTTCTACCAATATAAGGTGAAGCCTTTTGGGTTAAAAAATGCCCCTGCAACCTTTCAAAGGATGATCAATCATTTACTTAGTGATGTAGATGCAAGTGAGGCATACATTGATGATGTGATAGTGTAGAGTAACACTTTTCAAGAGCATTTGTCGCATTATTTGAGAAACTTTCAGATGCAAATTTGACTGTAAGCCTTACAAAAACTGAATTTTGCCATGCTGTAGTTGAATATTTAGGCCATATTGTTGGTAACAGCCATGTTAGACCAGTGTTTGCAAAGGTTGAGGAAATTGTAAATTTTCCTGCACCTCAATGTAAGAAAGAACTGATGAGATTCATGGGAATGGCGGGGTACTATAGAAAATTTTGCCCTAACTTTTCGACCATTGCTAACCCATTGACCTGTCTCTTGAAAAAGAACAGCAAATTTATTTGGGATGAATCATGCCAACAGGCCTTCCAACAAATCAAAACAATTCTCATGGTCTTTCCAGTTCTTTCATCACCAGATTTTGACAAAGAATTTTGTTTGCAAATTAATGCTAGTGATTTGGGTTGTGGGGCAGTTTTGTTACAAGAAGATGAAAATGGTGTTTGTCATCCTGTTGCTTATTTTTTCCAAAATGTTTTTAAAATGTCAGAAAAATTATTCAACTGTAGAAAAAGAGTGTTTGTCCATGTCATAGCATTGCAACATTTTGATGTGTATGTGAATTCATCTGTACAGCCAGTTGTTGTTTTCACTTCCCACAATCCACTCACATTTGTTCACAAAATGAAAAACAAGAATCAAAGGCTTATGAGATGGAGTTTGGAATTACAAGATAAAAATATTGTCATAAAGCATATTAAGGGAAAAGAGAATTTGATTGCAGATGCATTGTCCAGAGTACATGTTAATTAAAATGTTGTTTTTTGAAATGTATGTAATTTTTGTGAAATCATGATATTGTTTCATTGTAACTGTAAAAGTTTTCACTATACTCAAACATTTCTTTAAGGGGGGAGGTGTTACGATACTCTAAAATTATTTAAAGAAATATTGCGTCAGCTGTAGTAGTTATTTTTATTGTGTGATGTTACATGGATTTCCGGAAGCTGAAGAACATCTGCACGAGCTCGCGATCGTCTGCGAGGATACGGGATTGGAGAGACTTGGCAATGGACTGATGGTTTGTCGTACTTTGTAATTCGGCCCAGGATGTATATTACCGTGAAAGTACATATTTCGGAACCGCCGTCCATCGTGTGTGATGCTCTCGGAGTGGTGTAATTCGTTCTGGACTGGAGGACATTCGAACTGAACAGCTGAGTAAGCATTGTCTGAATTTGTTTATGATGTCAATTTGTGTGTAACTGTAAATGTGTGTTTATTTGATTCTATTGCTTGTTTTATTATTAAAATTTGTTAAGTTTTATTTCATTTTGGTTGGTGTGTTCTTTGTAAGTGTGTCACAGGTGAAAACGAGCTATAAATAGATTTGTGTATTCGGCGCACGTTACAGGTCCAAATTTGAGTTTAGCAAATAACTTTTTGAATTTAGTATCCAATTTTTTTTATTACGTTTTATTACCCATTTCATTACAAGGACAGAATTTATTTCTGATGTTATTATGGGTACGAGGTACAAAATTTTGAGTCACTCAATAAAATCAGTGGGAACAGGTATAAAAGAAATAAAAGGAGTCAAAATTACATATTTTCGATCATTTTCCCAAATAAAACCGATCCCGAACGTAATCATATACAGAAGAATATATTATAATTGTAATGTTAAATTTGGCTCTTTGGTTGTAATATGATAAAAAATTCACTTGTTTTTTTTTTTTGTCCTATAGGTGACAAGTGTCTTTAGTTTGATAAATTTATAAATTCGCATTACTAGTATATTAGATCGGGATTGGTTTTATTTCAATCGGGATCGGTTTTGAGAGTTGTCCAGCATAGTCTCAACTCCAAATAAAATATGACAGCACGTGGTTGTTTCAAACGCTAATTTATAAAAAAGATTTTTTTTTTAATTAAATATTTCACTAAACCATCTTCCATTTTAGTGCCTAACTTGAAGTGGGGATTTCAGCAGTAGTTTTAGCAACTCTTTCAAGAAAAACTACTAAACTTTACATGCAAAGATGTATATATTTTTATACTTTATTTTTCAGTGTTTTTTTTTTTAATGTTTTTAATCCTACAACCAACTGTTTATTTTGATTACAGCATAGATATATATTTTCAAGTTTTTACAAACATCATACAGTACTGAAACACCCCAACATCGTCGGATTATATGTTGCGTAAATTTAAAATATTCACAATTCTGGACTCATATGTAGAAATGACGTGCAGTTTATTCACGAGGTTGCTCACATGTGATTTACGTCTCATTAATATTCAAAACCTCAAATTTTACCATTTCTTTATTTTTTTAATATTAAAATATGCAAGGCTACTTTATTTAACTTCCTTTAAGCCCCCGACATAGTTAAATGGGAAGAATATAGCGTTATCGTCAGTTAATAAATGATACCGATTGCTTTAGTAACTAGTGCTAATTGTAACGGGAACCGTTACAGATGTTCCCCAAACGCTCCCCAGCTCTCCTTTGGTTCCATATTCTCTAGCTGTAAGCCTTATCAAATAAGACACATCTGTGCTTTTGTGACAAAGTTTTCCCAAAAGGATACCAATCATATTCAAATTTTAACATTGCACGCGTGCCCATATGAATGCACTGTGCAATGATCCTATAATCTTGTCTACATTTTCTATATATTTAAATATACTATATATTAACGCATTTAGTCCAAAAGTATTAAAAATCACTCATTCAAGTGTATTTTTAATTTCACTCGTTCCAAATGCACGCACGTGCATGCACGTGCATGATGACCATACGTTCTTGTAAGAGGCCCTTTTATCTATCTATGTTCTAAACCCCATCTTATTTGGTCGGAAACCAAGGGAATTATAGCCATTTCAAGTTTTAGCCAATCAGATTGCAGCACACGTGCATCCACATGATTTCAAGATTTTTTTTCTCAACCATATTGTAGAATATCATAATGCATGACTATGTTTTAAATTTCAAAGCATTTCGTCAAAAAAACAAAGGAGATACAGCCATTTGAAGTTTCCGTCAATCAGATTGCAGCACACGTGCATGAACGTGATTTCTTGAATCTTTTTGTATATCATATTGCAGGATATCTTAATGCATGACTATCTTTTAAATTTCAAAGCATTTCGTCAAAAAAAAGGAGATACAGCCATTTGAAGTTTCCGTCAATCAGATTGCAGCACACGTGCATGCACGTGTTTTCTTGAAATTTTTTGTATATCATATTGCAGGATATCCTAATGCATGACTATCTTTTAAATTTCAAAGCATTTCGTCAAAAAACAAAGGAGATATAGCCATTTAAAGTTTCAGCGAATCAGATTGCAGCGCACGTGCATGCACGTGACTTCATGAAATATTTTCCATATTATATTGTAGGATATCCTAATTCATGACAATGTTTAAAATTTCAAAGCAAAAGAGATATTTAGATTTTTGTTTCAGCCAATCAGAACAAGGCGCACGTGCATGCGCGTGAGTTCGTGCTAAATTGACAGTGTCATATTACTAACACTATTAATATATCCTTATGTAATGAGTTTCAAAGCATTTCATCAAAAAATGTAAACGTTATAGCTTTATTAAGTATATCAGTCAATTCACTCAATTCACGCGCATGCACGTGCAGACGTATGCGCGCAAAATGACCTTCGTTCCGCACACCTACACTACACACCTATTAACCCTAAAAAGGTTTTAGCTCAGTTGGGTGAACAGTTTCTGAGAACACTCGCGGACAAAAAAGTACCGGAGAACAAATAAGAAAAAAAAACCTAGATGCGTTCTTGTTGCTGGGGCAACAAGCAGGTCTTCCGACCGACTTCTCTTTTGCAATCTATGCTGTGTCAGCCCGTGAAATAGATTTCATAATGTATTTTTTCGTTTAAGTTCATTTACAGTACTTTCTCAATACAGATCGTGATTGTTCAAGGTATTTCACAAAATATCTCCAAATATAGCTCTTAAAAATCGGCAAAATCTTCCACACATGTTATAAAAGAGTGAAAAGTAATTTGCAAGTGAAAAAGACAAAAACAAAGAAAAAAATTTGGGAATGCCCCGAGCGGGATTCGAACCCCCGACAGTAAGACAAAGTTTGGTTTGGTCATATCTTTGCAATAATGCACGCATGAAAAAAATGAAATCATACATAGATATCTTTGAAGACACTCTATAAACCCTCTTAATCCGAAAGAAAAATATTGAAAAACAAAAAAGTTGAAAAAATTGACTTTTTGAATTCCCTTCCGTTTTCGACCGGAAGTAGGAACGACAAATAATGAAGGACGTTCGGCACATCTACATGTGATGCTCTTTCATGTCCATGAGTTTCAATGTCATATCTTCGGCCGTTTTTGAGAAAAAGTAGTGTACAAATATCCATTTAAAAAATACAAATTTCCCCAAAAATCGCAAACGAAAAATAATTTTGAAAAAATGAATAAAACTTCTGGAGATATTATCCTGGTGCATCTTTCCTGTAAAAATATTTGAAATCCGTACAGTAACAGCTGAGATATCGCCATGGAAATGAAAAAAAGAATAATAATAACTAGAGCAAAGCTCGTTGCAAAGCAACTTACGTAGTGCCTTTCATTTTCAACCAAAAATGAGAAATAACGTCCAAAAATGGTTTGATTCCTCTAAATTTACGTTAATTATTGGAAAAATAAGCTACTTTCTGTTACTTCCGGTTTGACCGGAAGTGACGACGACGGACGTAAAATTAATTTTATTGCTCCCAGAGACATATACCCAAAAACTTGTCAAGAACGGCAAAAATAAGCATTTTCCGACTACTTCCGTTTTGACCGGAAGTGACGACGTCAGACATATATTGACAACTTCAATAGATAAAGCTTGTCATTTTGAACAACTTTGCTTCCTTGACCTATCGCAAATTCCAATATACTTTTTGAGATATAAAGGAAAAACTTTCGGCCCCTCCAGGCCCCTGATTTAAGGGGCTAGCCCCTTTTTTGAGATGTCATTTGAATGATCTAGAAATTCTTCACCTTTTTTGTTCTACATGTTTTAACAAAATATTTCTAGGTAAAACGTTATCGGTTAAAAGCTGCTAAAAATTTTAAAATTCTGGATAGGGCTTTTTTCGAGCCATAGCGAGCGTCGGCGCTTCGTACTTCCGGTAGTTGTGATATACTTTGTGCAAATCTCCGAAAGTTGCTCTAGCATCACTGAAAATTTCAAGCTTCTGTGTTTTTGAGAAAATTGCCGGACAAAGTGACCCTCTAAAAATCACTAAATCGCAGAAAACTCCGAACCGGAAGTGACGTCATCAAAATAAATAAATATATGTCTAGATTTTTTGATGTTCTATCAGACCTAAAAGGTTCATGAAAATCGATCTAGCCGTTCTCGATAAATCGCGCGTACAAAATCGGTAAGAAAAAAAAAACAATAATAATAAAAATAGTGGAAAAGAAACCTAAGAAAAACAAGAAGGTCTTCCGCTGAAGACGGAAGACCTTAATAATAGGAAACCGACAGAAAATAATAAGATCTTCCGAAGGAAGTCGGAAGACCTTAACTAGAGAGTCTGCTATCTTGCAATAGCGTATGTCGCCCCGAACTGTTCCCCTATTTCCATGGGAGGTATTAATAATTTCGGACAAGACTTTCATTTTTGCATCACTATAACAGAACCCATTGGCTAAGCTTGGACAACCATCAACTCCTATCAGTACTATCAGTACTTTGATTTAAAAATCAAACTTAAAGAATTGTCACTTCCCTCTGGTTTCCATGGCAATGATCGATTATTTCAAAATTTTAAATTACTACTAATCAATAAAATAAAAAAAGTTTCATGACGAATGTTCAAGGGACCAGAGAGAACACTCGCGGACAAAACTCGTCAAAATTCGTCGCTTTTTGCAGGTTTCTATGGCAACGGTAGCCATTTTGAATCTAAATAACCACATGGCACAACAACAACCAGTGATACTCTTTTAAGGAAAGCTTCAGGAAGATTGTCCCAGCCATCTCCGAGAAAACGCCTGGACAAAAAACATGCGTAAAATCGCAATATGTCGTCCCGACACTTCGTTCGGGACGACATAATAATAATAACTCAAGCTAATTTAACTGGAACCATTACAGATGTTCCCCAAACGCTCCCCAACTCCATTTTGGTGCCATATTCCATTAAGCCCTATTAAATAAGACAACATCTGTGCATTTTTGCCTTCAACAACGTTTTCCCAGAGGGATACCAATTATATTCAAATTTTAACATTTCAGGCGAGCGCATGTGAATGCACGTGCGAAATGATCGTATCATCTTGTCTACAATTTACTATATATTTAAATATACTATATATTAAACCATTTAGTCCAAAAGTATTAAAAATCACTCATTCCAGTGTATTTTTAATTTCACTCGTTCCAAATGCACGCACATGCATGATGACCATGCCTTCTTGTAGGAGGCCCTTATACATGTATTTATCTATATTTTAAATCCCATCCTGTTTGGTTGAAAACCAAGGGAGTTATAGCCATTTCAATTTTCGGCCAATCAGATTGCAGCACACGTGCATGCGCATGATTTCATGATTTTTTTTTTCTAAATCATATTGTAGGATATCCCAAGGCATGAATATTTATAAATTTCAAAGCATTTCGTCAAAAAACAAAGGAGATATAGCCATTTAAAGTTTCAGCCAATCAGGTTGCAGCACACTTGCATGCACGCGATTTGTTGAATTTTTTTGTATTTCATATTGCAGGATATCCAAATGCAAGACTATGTTTTAAATTCCAAAGCATTTCGTCAAAAAACAAGGAGGATATAGCTATTTAAAGTTTCAGCCAATCAGATTGCAGCGCACGTGCATGCGCGTGATTTCATGAATTTTTTTCCATACTATATTGTAGGATGTCTTAATTCATGACAACGTTTAAAATTTCAAAGCATTTCGTCTAAAAACAAAAGAGAAATTGAGATTTTTGTTTTAGCCAATCAGAGCAAGGCGCACGTGCATGCGCGTGAGTTTGTGCTAATTTGACAGTGTCATATTATCAACACTACTAATATATCCTTATGTAATGAGTTTCAAAGCATTTCATCAAAAAATGTCAAAGTTATGGCCATATTAAGTATATCAGTCAACATGGGGGAGACAGCAGTTGATGAATTACAAAAACAGAAACTCTTACGAATGGGAGAATACGATGCTCAACGAAAATTTCCGAGACCAGTTTGTGTGCAATTTGCCGATAAAGCCCAAAAAGACCTTGTTGTGAAACACATAAAAGTTCTAAAAGAAAAAAAATCGGACATAAGAATTGCCCAACAACAACCAGAGGAGATACGGGAACGACGAAAACAGCTGTATGAAGTTCAAAGAAAATATGCAGAACGAAATATCGAGACGAAAATGAAGGGGGCAGGCTTATCCTTACCCAGAGTAATTCAATCTACAGAGAGAAAGTAGGATCTCTTGCAACGGCAGATGAGGTGATTTACAGCGACATAGTCAAGATTACCGTTAACCCTGGAAAGTCAATTGAGGACAACGGAAACCGGTTTATGGCGCATTCCACCCAAGTCGATTCCTATAAACAGATTAAACGATCATTAGTGGAAATCATGCGTATCGAAACCGTACCCAGCACAAGCCATAACGTTTATGCTTATCGCTTCACAAGCAGTGATGGGATAATCCATGAAGGATCAAATGATGACGGGGAACATGGTGCGGGAAGGTCACTTTTAAAAATGCTAGCCGAAAACGAAGTTAACAACGTACTGGTGGTTGTCTCTCGATGGCATGGAAACAATATTGGACCTCGTCGATTTTCCCATATCAAAGAAGCAGGTCTTAGTGCCGTAAAAAATTTACCAACTTCAGTTTAAAAACATGAAAAATAAACACAGTAACATTTTTGACTCTAGAACTGTTCTGGTCTTGATCTGAAATTATTTTTTAAATGTGATTTAAAGGTAAAATGTGTAATACATTTTTTATGAATTTTCAAGTATCCCGGATTTCTTTCTTCCAGCCAATAATATTCCGGCAGTTTTTGAAACATACTATTTCCTGTTCTTGCTTACCTTATGACTTTTCCCGAAATAAGTTGTAGCTATTCCACCTAAAAATTTAAAGAAAAATTTCAACATTATATTTCTGGTTTCTGAGGTTATAAGTCTAAAATGTAAAAGGTATACGCATACTTTTCATTAAATTATACGGAATAAAGTCAATACTGATGCCAAAATATACCCAAACAATGACAACTTCTAGCACCTAGTGACCTACGATAGCTAATCAAGAAAGACAACTTCGAAATGAATCTCGAGCGCGATTGAAATAAACATTATAAAGGAGATCTCCAAATGACTGAATTTCATGTTTTCAATAATATTCAATTGAAAAAATACGAACTATATGATAATTAGTCAAAAATATACTAAATTTACTCCCTTTTATAAACTTTTAACGCTTCATTATACATAAATCACATAATGACAAATATGTCGCCGATCCCGATGAAGACACATTTAAAAAAAATAATGTGGGAAATTGTGGGACTCTCTAGAGAATCATTTTAATCATTAAAAAATCATTAAATATGTTAAGAATCGATAGAAGTACTTAACCGTACTTCACACGAGACCTTTAATTTATATCGTGAAAACTTTCGCATATGCTGTGTTATTCATTGAAAGTTCATTTTCTTCAAAGTAAGTTATGAAATGATTGTTATGTACATTAAGAGAAATAATATATTATAAAAACTTCCTGTTACTTACTTAATCAGTTACTTCCGATTGACATTGCTAAGATCCAGCGTATTCACTTTCATATCAATGTTTACTTCACATAACAAATTCGAACGAATTGTGCCTACCATATGTTACTATTTTTAGATAAAATGGCGTCGAGTGGAATAGCTATAAGTTGTGTATTCTTTTTATCAGCTCAACTGTGGGCGATATGTAAGTTTAATTTTTCTACTTAACATGTCACATAATTTATAGGAATCTGTATACATTGTCTTTTTGGTTACTTATAGATACATCACCTAATTAATTAAAAAGACGGACAAGTTGTGATTACATAACATGTAGTGGTTTCCCTCATAAGAGAATAAAATATATACAGGGTTCTCCATGAGCTGTTTTACTGTGTTGCTCCGGACACAGTAAAATTTTCTCCGACACAGGAACAATTTAAATTTTATGCATGCGACACAGTAAAAATTTTGCCGACACGTAGTAAGATCTGTGATAATTAGAGAATCTAAACACACAAATTCTCTCTAACTGAAACTTTAATCAAACAATTATATTGTCTTTCAAGTTCAAAAGTTAGAGCACTGAATTACTAGGGGTTCGCGTTGCATTAACAATTATCTCCTAGACCCTCTTTGAACTTCACGCATGACGGAACAAAGACAAACAATTTGTTTTCACACCTCCATTTAACGGTTAATTGGTAGTTGCAGTACAATACATTGTATTATTCAAAAATATTTAAATATGTCTTTTCTATAGAGCTATGGCTCTAGAATTATTTAAGCTTCAGACATAACATCGTACCGAATTTAAGTCATCTAATTGATATTTAAATAAATTGCTAAAAATTTTGAACATGATCAAGGAACTCTTGAGTATTTTACTGTTCTGAAGTTTCTTTTTTTTGTAATGCGATAACTAGATCAAGAAAACTGATAAATAATCACGGCAAATTTACTTTAAAAAATGTAAAGTAGTTCGACTGAATCGGTCAGCATTTCCTCTGCTTTTCAGAACTTGTTTTTACTTTTATCAATATGTACGACCATACCATTTGTGTAACGAATTAGCGATATTTCAATAAGTGTCTGAATGTGTTCTTTTGTATTGTAATGAATAGTGATTCACTTGCGAATTTGATTTCGAAAATACCGCAAAATATTAGTTCTTCACGTAAACTCAGCAACACAGTAACATTTCAAATGATGGAGAACCCTGTATATATTAACAAATTTTAATTCACAACCTGTTAGGTAGATTCATATATTTTCTACAAATGGAATAGACCATGTATATTGTATTTCCTACACCTGTAAACCCATTCTCATTCATTTAAGAGATGTTTAATGTTAACTCTTAAGAAATATCAATAATAATCTGTTTTTGGTATAAACTTTCTACTCTCAAAATCAACAAGGCATGTATTCTCAGACAACCCACACATTTTTGTATATACACCTTTTTTATTTTTTTGTTTTTTCTTCTGTTTCTGTCTATCAGGGGGTCAGCAATGTTTTCATCATTTTTTTCTTAGAATATTATGGTTTTTAATAATGATAACAGCCTAAAAATATTCTCAGTAAATTGTCAAGGCCTTGGTAACATTCATAAAAAAGAGATGTGCTAAAGAACTTAAAAGCTAAGAATTACAATATTTACTTTTTACAAGATACCCATTTTGTAAAAAAAGATGAAAATATGATAAGAGCACAGTGGGGATATAAAGCATTTTTTAGTTCATTCAAGTCCAATTCAAGGGGAGTCGCTATCCTCTTTAACAACAACTTTGAATTAAAAATCGTCAATGAATATAAGGATACTGATGGTAATTTTCTAATTTTTATAAAATATAATATAGTTTAAAAAATAGCATCAGGATGCATCGCGGAACAAATGAAAACTAAATTGGGCAAATTGATAAATAGAGACCAAACTGGATTTATAAAAGGTAGATTTATTGGAGAGAATATTCGACTGATATATGATATAATGCATTATACAGAATATAATCAAATACCTGGTCTTTTGATGTTAGTTGACTTCGAAAAGGCTTTTGATACAATTTCATGGAACTTCATATATCAAACCCTTGACTTTTTTAATTTTGGACCCTCTTTTAAAAATTGGATAAGAACCTTCTATAATGGTATTAAATCATGTGTTATACAAAATGGATTTACTTCAGATTATCTTTTCCCCCAAAGAGGATGCAGACAAGGTGATCCGATCTCACCTTATCTCTTTTTGTTATGTGCTGAAATTCTTGGAATCTTAATTCGTAATAATCAAGATATAAAAGGTATAACAATTGAGGGTGAAGAGTACAAACTCTCTCAATATGCTGATGATACTTCTCTTATCTCAGATGGTTCACCAAGAGCTATGGATGGTATTCTCCGAGAATTAGATTATTTTGCTAATATATCAGGCTTAAAAATAAATTTCTTAAAAACTAAAATGATATGGATTGGAAGTAAAAAAATTTCAAGGGATGTATTTCATCACTCAAGGTGGAAGCTTGACTGGGAAAATTTAATATTTGATCTTCTTGGAATAAAATTTTCAGTAAACTTGAATGAAATGCTTGATCTTAATTATTCCATAAAGTTAAATGAAATCAAAACTTTGTTACGTAAGTGGAGTTTAAGGAAACTTACCCCAATGGGAAGGTTAACAGTAATTAAAACTTTAATATTACCCAAATTAAACCATTTAATTCTTACTTTACTAAACCCTAAGTCAGACTTTTTGAAGATGTTTGAGACTGAAATGTATAATTTTCTTTGGGTAGCAAAACTCACAAGGTAAAGAAAAATGTTATAATCCAGGATTATAAATATGGAGGTCTAAAATGATTGATTATACAGAATTCATTTCTGCCCTTAAATCAAGTTGGATTAGAAGACTTATCCACTCACAAGCAAACTGGGTAAAATTATTGGAAGCTGAACTAAAAGTAGATATAAACAATCTTTGGATAAGGGGTTCTGATTATATTCTGAATCTCTCAACAAGATTAAATAATGTTTTTGGAAAGAAGTTCTGTCAAGCTGGGCAAGGTTAACTATAATAAATCAAGAAAAGGACAGGCATGTGCTCTTTGAACATATATGGAATAATCCAAGGATTAAAATTAATAATAAATCTTTTTTTTTGGAAAAACTATTTAAATGAAGGCATTGTTTTTCTTACTGACCTCTTTAACAACGAGGGTAGTTTCATAAGTCTCGACTCATTAATAAACTTGAAAGTGAAAACTAATTTTTTTGATTATAATGGTCTTAGAATAGCAGTGTTAGATAGACTGAAAAATATAAACTGTGATGAAATTAAAAATGCTAAGTTGATTGGACCACATCTTCCAAATTCCATTTTTTGTATTTTATAAACATGATAAAGGTTGTAAGGATATGTATAACATATTTATAAGTAAAAAGAAAGAGCCAGCTAACTCAATCAAAAAATGGAGAGAAAACAGATTTATCTTCGATGAGGCAGACTGGGCTAAAATATTTGAACTTCCTTTTAAAATAACCCAAGAATCTAAACTTCAATGGCTACAGTTTCAAATCTTACATAGAATCATCCCAACTAATTATTATCTTTGTAGACTAAAATTGATCGATTCTCCAGCATGTAGTTTCTGCAGAAGTGACATAGAAACAATTGATCATTTATTTGTTGAATGTTTCCATGTAAAAGAACTCTGGTGTACTATTGAAGAATGGATTTTAAATAAGTTTAATATTCATTGTTGTTTTCATAAACAAGCAATACTATTTGGTAAATATGAAAATATGAATGTTTATAAATTTCAAATCCTTTTAATACTTATTGTAAAACAATTTATTTTGCAAGTAAATATAAGAATGTTCCAAGAATAGATGATGAAGTTGTATTAAAGAAGATCACAGATAGAATTTTGATTGAAAAATTTTTATTGATGAAGAATTGTAAATATGATGAATATGAAAGGCATTGGCAAAATATTTGTGATACATGGTAAGTAACAGAGTTACATATACAAGCTAATATATACATGTACATCTTATAATTTATTTGAGTGATTTTTTATTTTTTTGTATTATTTGTAACAGAGTAAAGTTTTTTTTTCTTGCTGAACCTCCCCCTTTTCTTTGTCTTTTTTTTCAAAACACCTTTCACATTCTACATGATCTACTTTATTGTGTGTAGACCCGATGTTACTGTGTACCAATTGATGAAAATTATTTTATATGTACATGTAAAAGTGTTAAAATAATTAAAAAAAAAGTATATCAGTCATTTCACTCACTTCACGCGCACGCACGTGCATGCGAATGACCTTCGTTCCGCACACCTACACAACACACCTATTAACCCTAAAAAGGTTTTAACTTAGTATAAGGGACCAGACAGAACATTCGCGGTCAAAATTCGTCGCTTTTTGACAAAATTCGTCGCTTTTTACAGGTTTCCATGGCAGCGGTAGACATATTGGAACTGAACGACCTCACTGAACATCTACAACCAGTGATCGTCCTTTGAGGAAAGTTTCAGGAAGATTGTCCCAGCCATCTCCGAGAAACAGCCTGGATTAAAAAAAACATGCGTACAATATCAATATGTCGTCCCTGACTTCGTTCGGGGCTTCATAATAATAACTCCTGAATTTTTTCCTTCAATAACTCCTGAATTTTACCCCTTCAATTCGAGCATTTCTGCATTGCACAGAGCTCATGTTTGTTATGAGATGATAAATCATGTGTAAACTTTCTCAGTTTAGCGGAATCATGAACATTTTCGGCGAGATGAATGTTTTGTATACAGTGGTGATCAGGGCTTCGCGCACCTGCAGGAGCGGATCCAAAGATTTATGAATGAATAAAAACTATGGATATGACGTACCAATTATCTTATTTATACTTGCACTATCTAATGAAATGAATAATATACAATTAATAGATATACAAGAAAACGCGAAATGCTAATAAATGCAGCTGACAATCGTTATTCTTTTTTTATATAGATAAAATAAAATAATTATAAATTTAAGAGACAAAACAGAAGGAGAATGAATGATGGCAAAATATCACATGACGGGAACTGAATTTTGTGAATGAAACTTTTAAAACGTTACTTGTAAGTTGTATATGTTATATCTGTGTATTCTACCTGGCTTTGCACTTCAAAAGGGGGGGGGGTCTTGAACATAGTACCTTAGCCATAACATTTGAACGGTAAGGGCTAGGGCTTTCGTATTTCAAACATGTAATCCTTGTGAAAAGAACTTTCATTGGATACGAAGAACTTTGACCCTTTGACCTAGACCTTGGAGAACACATGACTGTGTACATCTTAACCTTTTTTCTGTTTCGTTTCTATGGCAACTGTGAGTGACTCATTACAATTATTTTAAAAGTAGAAATCACTTTGACACATTGCAAGGAATAAACATTGAAAGTTTCAAAACTATTGCTTGCGTAGTTATTGAGAAAATCGAAATTAAAAAATTTTAACTTTCCCCTGGTTTCCATGGCAATAATCGATTATTTGAAAATTTTAAATGCGAATCGCACAACTACAGATACTAATCATTAAAATAAGAAAAGTTTCATAACGAATGTTAAAGAGACCAGACAGAACAGGACAAAATTCGTCGCTTTTTGACCAAATTCGTCGCTTTTTGACAAAATTCGTCGCTTTTTACAGGTTTTCATGGCAGCCGTAGACATATTGGAATTGAACGACCTCACTGCACAACTACAACCAGTGATTGTCCTTTGAGGAAAGTTTCAGGAAGATTGTCGCAGCCATCTCCGAGAAACAGCCTGGATAAAAAAAACATGCGTACAATATCAATATGTCGTCTCCGACTTCGTATGGGGCAACATAATAAGAAACAGAGTAAAAACAATATGTTCCCAAACTCAGACGAATGCAAAAATTGCCGTTTTTAAAGAAGTCGGTTCACTTTATTCATAAAATGGCCCTGTAAGTATACAAATTAATTGATCAACACTTGATTTTCTATTTGAAGCATTAAAATAAAATAGAGACTCAGTACTTTCATATCCTATTAAAAAATTTCTCCTCAAAGTCCAGGTCTTGGAGAACTGGCTTTATGAAATAGCAATGTTCTTGAATTTTTAGGTAAACAGGTATAATTGAGCACTTTCAGTGAAGAAAAATAATGTGAGCGCACTCTCTGATCTAAAATATAAAACATGTCCATTAATCCTCAGAAACAGTTCTATCATTTACTAGTTGCATATTTTAGATCAGATGTTGCGCTCTATATTAAATATCAAAAAATAGCTATAAAAATTGGCCGTTTTTGTAGACTTTTTCAGAATTTGAGGAAATTGACGCATTTTGTGACGTCATAATGCATTGATTAGCCAGCAAATGACGTCATTTTTCATAGTTACGCAGTCACCAAAGATCTGAGTGATATTTCATGCATTGTTAACTAAAACTATGCAGTTTCAGTTTTTCAGAAATTCACAGGGTCAAATAAAGCAAAAGTGAACCTTGTTCTTTAAAAGGAGGTCGTAACTCTTCATATAATGTTATAACATCGATATTTTCTACAAATAGAACTTCGTTTGCACCTATTAATCGGCGGAAGAACTCTGTCATCATGCAATAAACACTTAAATTTAATCACCAAAAATGATAAAAACACTAATTCAAACAATGAACCCTCGCTTCGAATTTTCAAATCAAAAAGGCGGTGGCAACTTTCACTTTGTCATCAACATCATTGCTATTTCCGGTAGAGGATATAAAGAAAAAACAAAAGATCGGCGGTAGAACTTTATCCGAAATAGTTAGTATATATAAATTACCAATTTTTTGCACGTTCTCTTTATAAACCTTTATAGAATCTGCCGCCATTATAGCTCCAATATGGCGAATATGTAAATGAGCAGAATGAACATCATTTCTCCATGCGATAATCAGAAGAAACTATTTAATCTTTTCACATCCCAATTTTTCTAAGAAATTTTCATTAAAACACTTACATTGTATTTGTACGCAAATGCTAGTAATTCAATTTTAAAAAATGGTCCTCAGACATGTATGAAATTACTTAGCAATGCAGACTGAGGCACCGCCTGTGAATGAAATACATCTTGAACTAAAATATTATTTTACAATTAACATTTAGGATAATATTCATTCAGAGGAATAATTGAACAGAAAAAGAGAAATTGAAATTATTTTTTGCACTTGCACTATCAAATATTCCTTACATTCGATGTGCTGCCTACTAATACAATAATGCCAGGTTTTTGGTGGATGCCTCTTAAAAAAAAAGATTATGACGTATATGTTGCACAAGGTGACGTCATAATAGGGTAGAGAAATGTACGCTTGAGGTAATGAAACATTGAGAATTAAAAAAAATTCCCTTTTTATACCGTAATAACAGTCAGCATAATAATGAATATATTGTTTTACGTTGCATGTACTATGCCTTAATAGTAGTCAGGGTTTGAGGCATAGTGCACTCGCATCCGGCTCATGCACCATGTGTCAATCCCTGACTACTAATTAGGCATAGTGCATGCAAGGTACATAACTATTATAGAAATGTCATCATGCATACATGTATGAGCATATAGTGAAATAATTTCAAATCTTCAATTGAAATACTGTATATAGTATAGTATAGGAACAATCCACAACATACCTCCTTCGAATGGTGAATGACTCCGTATTTACATGTATGATAAGTTTCGAAAGTAAAATGGTAATAGAAAAGAATTCAATCCACTTTCTTCACTAATTAATATTAAAAATTCCAGTTAAATGTGTAGTTTTGCATTACATTTCAATCTTTGATGACTGCGGCGCTCAAGGTAAATATTACACGCCTCTTAACCGCCAGATTCGCGACTGGAAGATTCTTTTAATCTATGATTGGTTGTTAGTGCAACAGACTCTTTCTGTGTCAATGTTGAACTTAAGAATAATTGAAGAATAATTGAAGAAGCAGTAGATATCTGTTAAACTGAATCAGCACAGAGCGGGTGTCAGGTCGGCAGGGGATGTTTACTCCTCCATGGCACCTGATCCCACCTCTGATGTTTTGGGGGTGCATGTTTGCTCTGCTCCTGTATTTTTTATGGACTTTTGATCTTATATACTGTTCGTTATCTCCATATATTTCTTTAGAAAATCTGAAATCTCAAAATTTTGTAAATGTCAATATCACCTTGCCCGATGATTTCAAATCAATGATTGTTGACATCATATGTGCTCATTTTTTTTTATTACTATTAACTTCAAAAATTTACCAGCCGTTTCATACATCATTTAAAATATTCCCAAGTTAATGTGATATGCAATAGGCTGTGATGTATACAAAGATCGAAAACGCGGAAAGCTTTTGAGTCCTTCATATTAATCATAAGGTAGAAGGAGAATTCGTAACCAAATTTAAGATAAAGGCCAAACAATGAGTTTAAACGCTTAAGCCAAAATATATGTCAAACGTGCTATGAAAGTTATTTTATGACATATGAATTTTTGACAAAAAAATCTGAATCTACTTGTATACCCCCAAGTGGTCATTTTTTTTTATTTTGGTCAACAAAATTATTAAATTATTCTTTAGAATAGGGATTTGGTGTTTATTGGATATCTCCTCGGATTTTTTTTTTGGATGAATAGATCAGAAGTTCTTTTTTTTAATTACCTTAAAGGAAACGTATATCTACAGCGTAACAACAAAGTTTTATGATAAACATGATGACTATTACTTTTTTAACTTCATCCTCCTTACTTGTGAAGCAGTTTTCCCTTATCGGGTTATTTGCCTCAGTTGATTTGATGCGCAAAAACATGCCCTATAAATGAATATTTTCGAAAATGAGGCACATTATTGACAAACAAGTTGATGGAACAGGAATATTAGCAATCGCAGGTAAAAAGGTCATTATTTCATAAAATCTATGTTCAGTACAATCATCTTTTCAGAAAATATATTCATAAATTCAAATTTTTTAACAGATTTTTTAAATATTAATTGGTATGCCATTATTTCTTTTAAAGAACTGTCAACGACTTTTTATGGTATATACCGATCATGACAAAGGAGACACAGCGGGTGCTTGAATAAATGTTTCACTTGCAGGATTACTTTTTCAATTCCCCTGAATCACAAACTTATGATATTTTGTACAAATAAATTATATCATAAATTCAATTCTGTATTTATTCACTTAAAGAAAAATAATCATGAGAACAACATCATGTTATCAATTTGCAATGTAAATGATTTATCTAAATGAAAAATGTACATTATTCGAAATAAAGAATTTAATAAAGACCGATAATGAATAATCATATTATCTCATTATAAAAAAAAATAAGATGTTGATTTAAAAAAAAAATTAAGATAACCAATAAAAGTGTTATTACTATTGTACAATCGAGCAATTCATTATGAATAATACGTCAATAAAGTGAAATAGATTTTTTTAAAAAAATAAATAATCGTGATCATCGATAAAAATCAGAGAAAATACATTGATTAAAAATGAAACAATATGCACAAAATAACACAATTTCAATCGATAGCAGATAATTGGTATAAAATATCAAGAAAGTTTCAATACAAAATAATGAATCCGTGAGGTAATGTAGTTTTCTAACCGTGTTAGATACAAATTTAACCATTATAATAAAAGCAAAAACAAAATGTACTCATGTGACATGAATAAAACGAATTGTAAAAGGTATTATATTATTTTCTGTTCTATGTAGATTAAGATTTGATATTTGAGATTGGAAATATTTTTGTCAGTAACAGTCAAGGCAATCAAGGATAGAAACTGAAATATGTGGTAACCAAATTGACCATTTAAAGGAAAATCCCGTTCTAGCTATAATATCAAATTGAATACTATTTTTCATCATACGGCAGCAATAAATTTCTCGCGGGGTACAAGAAAGCATTGGATTGAGATCTTTATTCATAGTAGAATTCCAATTAATTGTTTTATCAGACGTTTTCTTCAAGGTGTATACTCCCTTTTTCATTGTCTTTTATTAATTTGCATTTACTGATAAAAATGTATTTACTAAAAGCCTCAGATGCATGTTAATCATTAAATATCATGTTGCTTACAAAAAACAACTCAATTAAACCTACATACATGAACACTTTTGGGATTGAAACCTGGTCATCAACATGGAAATTCAACACATTAACCATTACACCATCGGAATTCACGCTTCAAAGTTAATAATGAGTAATGAATGATAAAATAATGTTTTGATTAGATTTTGAAACAATTATTTTAAGTAATCTAATACGTCTCTTTATAAACCTTACCTATATCAAGTAAAATTAAATAAAATAGAAAAAAAAATCGATTTTTGAGTTCACTTCTACGAGCGATGAACAAATGTAGTGCCAAAGCTAGTGTATATAACGATTTATAATCCTTGAAAATCTGATATAGATTTTCTTGCCGTTACGGAGATTATAATTTTGAAGTCAGTAATTGGCCTGAAAGCCAGCACCAAAGATAAATTTTAAAATCTTCTTTCAGAATCATCAAATTGATATAACATCTGCCAACGTTGACTTAATTATCATTAAAAATTGCAAGACACTTGGGCTATCGACATGGTGCTAAAACAGTAATTAACACTTGAAACACATATTAATCAATTTAATATCCTACGATCTACATCAGGAGAACCATACTTACATCCACGTCGACGTGGATGTGATAACGCTGAATTATAAACGTTTATGCAGGGATTTCCTCTTTTTGGTTAAAGAAAATTGTGTCATTTTAAATTTATCCGACTAACCGATTATGTTTTTAAGCGAACGCGATCATTACGACAGAGTAATTAGTTGGGCGATTACAATTTCCCAAACCTAGCATTTATTGATTAAAAGGATTGCTCAATTGTCAAGTGCATTCTTAACTTCCTCCCTCATATTATATAACCCAATCGCTACCCTTTCGACATTTCTGTCTGTATTTGCTAAAAGCTTATAATCCTGCAGCATTTTTATTCGATTTTGAAAACCTGGGTTCTTTTCAAATTCTTCAGCTTGTATCATCTGATCAATATGTTGAGTTGTACTGAGAGGGTCTGGTCGCAGTGCAATTTCGTTTAACCTATTTTTACACCTCATAGTTTCCCTCATCATTTTTTGGACCTCTAAATATAGGCTTTCTACATCCTTTTGTAGTTCCTGAAGATATTTTCCGTGAGTTAATTTTTCACCTCTTGCTTTTTCATAGTTCTTTTTCATTTCTTCATATGTTCGCGTTTCAGTCACTGTTTCATATCGGAATCTATATTTTGCATTCTTGTGTTCATCCCATTTGCATTTTTTTTCACATATTCTACAAAACCCATTCGTCATTGCAAAACAGTTTATTTTATTTCCATCATCAGGAATCCCGCATGGATAATGACAAGTGATGTTACAAATTAAACAATTTGTAACATATACACCTTTTTCAAGGTCTTCTTGTATCTGTTTAACTGTTTGAGTTTCATACGTAAAATCTTTATTATCTTTTAAATCATTTTTATGCTTTAAAAAGGTAGAAATTTGGTCACGAAGCTCGTTTAATTTGGTAAGGCCGGCACTAACTTGCGGCTGAATATTTGAAAGGATTGTTTGTAATTTCTCTCGCTCTTCTAACACTTCTTTTGTAAGTGTAAGACTTTTAGCCTGAAATTGATGAAGACCTTTAAAGAAGTTTTCAAAGCTTTTCCATCCCATATCCCATGATGGTTTTGCTACGTTGTCTTTGTTTGAGGCAAATAAACCAGAATTATTAAATTTAAACCATATACGAGCGGGAAGATTGGCTGATTTTAGGCATGCTAATACTGGGGGACTTTGTTCATCTGCAAAAGTTATAAAACTGCAGAAATTATTTTCCATATCTTTTCCAAAAAGTGCCATAATTTGATTAAATATGTAAGTTTGTACAGCAGTTAATCGGGCATCGGGAGATTTTGCAATAAAACAAACAGCATCAAGAAATGCTTTAGCATTAGACGAAAAAAGACTTCGAATTTGGTCTATGATTTTGTTATCTCTTTGTATCCCTCTCGTGTCACCAAAGCCAGGGGTGTCAATGATGTTAAGTGTATATCTTATTTTAGATAGTCTATCTGGAATAACTCTATAAACAGTGACCCATTCTGTCTGTGACAATGCCTGAAAATAAAAAGAAAACGCATTCTTATCTAAAATATTGTTATTAATTCAATAAATTATCTTAAATAAGTTCACTCTCACTCCCCCTCCCCCTTCCACAATGACAATTACACATGCAACCACATACATCCTCAGACACATACATAGCAATACCTGATTATTTGATTTTTGCTCATCCTCTTCCAGCTCTACCACAGTGAACCTAAATTTGTCATGGAATTGAACTCCAAGGATGTAATTGATGATACCATCGACTAATGTACTCTTTCCTGATCCTGTGGCACCAACAAGCATAAGTGTTTTTTCTTCTACAGTATTGCCTTTAGGGTCACCTGTATGTCATAAAAAGTTTAGAAAATTATGAAAACATAAAAGAGCAAGAGCCATCTTATGCATAAAATGGCCCTGTACTTATATCAATTAATTAACTATCACCCTCTTTACATTTTCATATATCAAAATAATGTAGACACTTCGTGCTTTCATGTTCTATAATGAAATTTCGTTTTGAGAATCCAAATATTTGAAAACAGGCTATGAGAAATTGCAATGTCCTTTAAATTTGCAGAAAATATGCGTATTTGACTTCCTTCTGCAAAGAATTAAAATATGAGCACAGCCCATGATCCAAATAGCCCTTTCATTATGTATTGGCATATTTTGGATCAGAGGTTGTGCTCTATAAGAAATCTTGATAAAACGCTTCAACTTTAGGTCATTTGCAAAGGAATTTCCAGGATAAGAAGAAAATGACGCGTTTTATGACGTCATAATGCATTGACTAGATGTGAAATTACGTCAAAATTAATAGATACGTGGTCACCAACAGTCAATGTGATAAATTATGCATTTGCAACCTAAACTGAGCGGTTTTGAATTTTCAGAAATTCTCAGGGCCAAATTAGGCCCAAAGTGGCTCTACCTCTTTCTTTGAATAAAGGTATAAGGCTGCAAAGTAAAGTGGAATTTTCTGTTTTTTAAGTTAAAACTGTTATAACGAACAGTTAAAACCAATCTAAAAAAGATATTCTAATTGAGCTAAACGAAGCATCTTGTTTAAATATATGTGTTGCAGACATTTATCTAGGGGGGAGGAGAGAGAGAGAGAACGTTTAAAACTTGATTTCACAATACACTGTATCCCTGAAGGTCTCTCTCAGTAAGTGCATGTACATGAGTACAAGCATTTTCGATTGTGGATTACACACAAATGACTCTCACTCTCAATTCCTTTGATGATGTTGAAATACAGAGGCAGGCTCCAAATAAAGTGGCCAATATATATGTCTCTACTTAAAAAAAACATGTAATCGTCTATAATTTGTCTTACTAAAACATAGATTATTTCAAATATAATGTTATTATTCTTTTTTCTGTATATTGAGTAAGAATAAAAAAAGGTTTCAAGAGAACTGTGTTCTACTTTGATATACAGGAGGAAAGAAAAAGAAGAATTACTACATTTTTGCGTTGTAATCAAAAGATCCTAGCTTTAATCCCAGACCCCCTTGATAATTGACCATGAATTTTAAGTTGTGAAAAATGCACCTCTTTACATCATAATAATGTATTTAGTTAACATAATAAGTATACAGAAGCAGAAATGGTATTCAAAGAAATAATTCTTTTTTATTATATAATCAATGGAGCCCAATCTTAAGACCAGAACCTCTTCTTCCGAGGTCATGAATTTACAATTGTTTGAAGAAATACTTGTGTTCATCATAACCATGCACATAAATTGCTTGCTACATACAAAAAGTGTAATAAAAAGATTTTTTGAGGAAAAAATGCATTTTAGTTTTTTTAAAGCGTTCACGGTAGCTGAGTTGGTAGAGTGTTATCTGGAGGTTTTGAGTTCTAATCTCAACCACAACTGACCTAAGGCGATAAAAATGGCCAGCATCTCTTCCTTTATCATATGCTTAACACTTTAAAGTGAAGTTTGCGGGTCCTTCGGAGCAGACCTTAAAAACCGAGGTACCCTGTCACTATATAGGAGTTGTTAAGAGAAAGAACCTTCGCTGTTCAATGACAAATGTCAAAATTTGAAGCCATTTGTCTTTATGTGGTGACATATCGATATGAATGAAAAAGTATCGAATGGGACATAAAACAACATAAAACCAATTATCAACTCAATATCTGAACAATACAACATCCTAATACAGGTCCCTGATTTTTTGCCATGATTCTCACAAACCGGTAGAGGGATTTATGTCTATTAATATCATGCCAACAGTGCGACTGTATGATATCCAGGAGTATAGAAGATCGAGTTCTTTAAGGTTTGCATTAAATTTTGACGATTTTGGCCCCATGAAATCTGAGGAGTGAAAGGACACAAAATTCACATGATTCATTCCAATAATTCATTTATGCTTATTTTCAGAATCAGTACAATTGGTTCTACACCCAAGAAAAGAATCTGAAAATATGTGCATTGACAAAAAAAGCGATTAGTCATATAAGAAAATTAGGTGACTTATAAATCCAATATTCTATGTGTAACATATATGCATACAGAAATGATGATCAGAATGCATGTCAATGTCTTTTTAATAGAAATGAAGTTTAAATTATTATAAGATCCTCTTATTGAAAAAAGTATTTATGCTTACCAATGATAAGTTCCCTGGTTTTATCTTTTTCGTTTCTAGCCTTCATGTTTTCTATTGGAGGTAATTTGAAGATAGCTGGATTACCATCCTTTTGTTTGGAAGAAAATCGAACATATTTAGCAGCAGGTGATTGGGTTGTGTTCATGATGCTTGATTCACTCTGAATTTTGTTTTCATTGTCTTTTACGCAGAGAACTTTGAATTCGTATGGTGTATCTGACTGCAGTCCAGTGATAGTTGCTCTGTTTGATTTCCATTGCACAGGAAAATCCTTCCATTTGTCATCGATTTTCCTTTTAAACGATATAGTATAGTAGTCTACCCCTTGTGATGGTTCTTCCCATCGAATTTCTATTGTGTCAAAACTTGCAAGAGAGAGAACTGGTTTTCCACATGTCTGAAAGTGACAAATACCAAATGTATCATTAACAGGACTATTAAAAGAGAGTATACGTATTTGAACATCAATAAAATAAAATCATGTGTACTGAAGAATCTAGAATCTATTTCTAAATAACTTCTATTTGAATATTAAACTATCTTTCTTCACACGAAAAAAAATTCATTGGTAGCTCATTTGATTTATTCTGGCAGGATATTCAATTTCATATTTTTATTTGAATGTAACAGGAGAGAGATTGTAGACATCTTAATTTTAAATATCATTCAGAATTATCTATTTAAAGTGGATCTGGGTGGGTTTAAATAAAAAAGAGTGAAATATACGTATCATGAAATAACCTCACGCAAAGTATTCTAATGAATTTGGAATAATTGTAAATTGAACTTTTGCTTATCATAATGAAATAAAACTTGGTTATAGCGAAGTCTTGGGGACCTGTGAATTTAATTCGCTATATCCATTCGCTATATCCATATAACAAAGTCTTATAACCATATATAGCAAACTTGCTATATGCATATTTTTCTCCAAGTATTATTACCAAAATGTTTAGGAATAAAAAATTACAAAACATACAGTACCGACCGAACACAACCTAACACCAGAGCGAACCCGAAGCGGACCCCGGGTTCGCTTCGCTGGTCGCTCGGGGTCCGATTCTGGTTCGCTTTCAGAAATTTTGGGACCTCTCTGGGTGTGCTTTGGTTGCGCTCCGGGTTTGCCCCTGTTCGCTCGGTGTCAGCTCTGGGTCCGCTTGAGCAAACCCAAAGTTCGCTTTCTGGGACCGCTTTACGCACTGATGCGTGAAGCGGACCCGCTTTAATTTCGCCGCCAGTAAGCCCCGCCCCTTGTTAATTCCAATTCAGTAATAACATTGCGGAATCGTTCATTGTCGTTCATTGGCGGCGATCGATACATGTACACTATACATGTATACAGTGACATGGGGAACATTGATAAAATTTTCAAAATTCAATTGTACGTTCGATGTAGATTTTTAATTATTTTCTTGATTTGTCTTCCCTCGGAATTCCGACTCCGAGAAATTCAAAATTATTTAACAGCGGCCTATTGGGCATTTGTTTTCTTCATTTAAATAACATAAAAACAAAAAAAAGAACATAGTAGTAGGTATCGAATGGTGTACAAGTGAAACTGACAAAAGCACCTTAACAAATTACATTTTAAATTCATGCGTTATATAGTTATAATTACATTTGCAAATGTTTTCTTTATATAACACTACTGAAAGCAAGCGTTTTTATAACTGCATAAATACAGGTACGCGGTCAAGAGGTCATAGATGTGCGTTTGGATAAACGTTCGACGTAATCCCTGTGTGACATCATAAAGGGTCGACGCGCGTTTAGTGGAATACATACATGCCCTTGGGTTTGAAAAATAACGCATTTCGCACATTCAAAGTAATAATCAATGGGATTTGATCACGTGACCAACCCGTTTTACATCTCAATAAAACTCATAAAATGGTACCTTATTTCTTAAATAAATTATATTTTTATAATAATTATATAATTCTTTATGTTTTGCTAAATCGTAGTTTAATTATTTGACAAACACAAAAATAAGGATATGGAAATAACGAACAGTATTCAATCTCAACGTCCATTAAACAAATATACAAAACAAGAGCAGAGCAAACACGGACCTCCGAAACATCAGAGGTGGGATCAGGTGCCATGGAGGAGTGAGCATCCCCTGCTGACCGGTCACACCCGCCGTGTGCTCATTGTCATAATCAGGAAATAACGGAAAAAAATCCGTAGTCAATTCAGTGTATAAATAATGGACTAACAATTGGTATGAAAAACGTCAGTCAGCATTTCATTCAATGATAAATTGTATTTGCTGACAAGGTCATTGTATCGACCATAGAATTTACGAAATGATGACTTTAAACGAGACTGTTGATATTCTTGTTTCATCAACTTGCTTGTCAATGATTTACCTCGTTTAAGAAATTGTTCATACGTAGAGCATGCTCTTGCGTATCGAATCAACTGAGATATAAATACTCCGTATGCAGGTGATGAAGGTATATTGCTGCATAAGTAAGGGAAGTTGACGATAGAAAAGTTAAAGTCATCACGTTTATCATATAGCTTGGTTGTTAGATTACCATTTGTGTCTTTTTCAAGTAAAATATCCAAATATGAAGCAGATGTGTTGGACTCTGTGGTATCTTTTATCTCAAGCTCACCAGGATATATCGTGTCGACGTAGGAATGGAAATTATCATTATTAATTGACAATACGTCGTCGATATATCTAAATGTCGAGTTGAAGGCCACAGCAAGTGTTTTTTTCTTTTCACGCAAAAGATTTTGCATAAATTCTGCTTCATATGAATATAAAAATAAGTCTGCTAATAACGGAGCGCAATTTGTACCCATGGGAATTCCAATAGATTGTGGAATACTTGGTCTCCAAAAACCACATAGATATTGTCAATCAGAAACTCAAGCATCTTCTTGATGTCAACTTCAGAGTACTTATGTGTACAATCAGAATCTGTTTTAACAAAATAATTTTTCAAATGACCAATGACGAGGTAGGTAAACTTACGAGTTCCATTTTTGTTGAAGAAGCAGCTGTCAATGATATCAAAAAGCCTGGATTTTAATTTGTCGTGCGGAATTGTTGTGTATAAAGTTGAAAAGTCGTAAGTTTTTATGCTGTTGATTTTTGTAAAGTCTTGTGATTTCAAATTGTCCAAAAGTTCTTTAGAATTTTTAAGTATCCACATCTGATTTACACCACTTCTTGAATATATAGTTGTACAGTACTCTTGAAGTTTTTCCTTCACTACTGTCAATATTTTAGTGAGAAGTAACGAAAGAGGCTTGGTTGAACATTTACTGGAACCTGCAATGTATCTTTGTTTGTAAGGATTCTTATGAAGTTTCGGAATCCAATATATATAAGGTAGTTCAAATTCATTTTGGCTCTGTGGAATATTAAAAGTATTCAAAACTGACAGGTGATTTTGAAGAATTTCTTCCTTAGAAAGAGTAGTATATCTATAAGTAGGATTACCACTCGTAGAATTAAATCCAAGTTCTTCTAAAATGCAATTAATATAATGAGCCTTACAAACAAAGACAATGTTGTTACCTGCTTTGTCGGCAGGACCCAGTACGTACTGATCGTGTAATCTATCTAATTCTTTTTTCACTTCTGGTTTATTGAACACAGAAGGATAGATGGTTTTCATTTTGCCCCTCAATCTTTTAATACGTGACTTTAACATGGATCTGATACATTTAATCCATTCTGACAAAGTGTCAATGTCTTCTTTTTCATATCTAGCCCATCGTCTGGCGTAATTTTCAACAGAATCCATAATATTTATGAAATTCTGACGCCAGTTGAAGGATCGGGGTTCCCTATATTTAGGACCTTTTAAAATAAGTGATCTAAGGTCCTCATTACGAACTATATTTACGTCACCTGTAATAACGTGTCCAGCAGGACTATAGTTATAGGGCGAAGAAGAACATGAACACGAAAGGGGATTATGTGATGATATCTACATGTATGAATTAACCTATTGTTCACGTGTAATATCTAAATTTAATTTTAACGTAGAACCAATGTCGTATGACATCATAACTAGAGCCTGTGCTAGATCCATTATGACGTCATAATTGATCCATGTCTCTTTTTCCCGTACTTTATAGCTTCAATAGATATGGTAGAAAATATGTTCACAGAATTCAATTTAAAATTATGCCGAAATAATCTTAATTCAATTTTTTGTTATAATACTCAATGAAATATCTTTCTTGAATTAGAGAAACCTGTAGGCACCTTTCAATTAATAGATCTTGACCTAAATTAAGCTAAGAAATCCAAGACCATCTTGTGTAATGAAATAACAATGTATACAACTTACTGTAATAATGTAAATGGTATGTACATATAACTATTTCGAAGGAATGCAAAATCCTAAAAAAAATTCTTCAGTTGCAAACTTCATAGTTGTAATATGTTGAGGAAATGTGTCTAAATCAAAGATGTACATGTTTAGATCGTGTGATCGTGTGTACATTTTGCGATATCTATCATGAAATGATATGCATTCCTGTTCATAAATATTTGTTACTTATTCATATTCTCGGAGTTTGATTACGACTGATTACAAATTTGCATTTTTTCTGTTATGTATGATCTTTTTAAATTAAAAGTACAATTATTGATAAACATTTTTAATCTAAAAGTAACCCCAAACAGCCATTTAATGATTAAATCCCGTGTAAGTGCAGAAAGGTAAAAAATATTAGGATCGGTAAATTACCTATCTCTCAATAGTTAAAGGGGAAAGGTATATATTTTAGTCATTTTTGTAATCATTTGGAAAAGGCCTTTATCATATTAAAAATTTAAAACATTGTGACAAAGACTTCTGAAAAAAATATTTTCAAATGTAGGGTGGAAAATTGACTGAAAATAAATAGAGTTCATTTGCTTATATTTTTTGAAAAGTGGACTTATCTTTTATGTCAATTGAATAAAAAAGAATTTATTCTCGGGAAATATAGTTTGAAACTGTTCAATTAATAAACAATAAAAACAACGATGTTTAAAGAAGTAATTTTTTGATTTTTTTGTCTTCTCTGTATGACATGTACCCCTGAAAATGACTGAAATTGTTTGTAGCAATATGTAATTATCCTTCCATGTTGCACTACATTAAATAACGAGGAAACATATCATGTGCTTTTGACTGATTGAAAAGCGGGTGCTAATTTATCATTATGAAAAGTTTGAAAATCTTGTGACAAAGACTTCGACGACATAGGTTCTACCTTAAGTAGTTACACACTAACAGTTCCTCATAAATATTTACAAGACATTTTAAAAAAATATACATGTAATTGAGAATTAGATAGATTACACGATCAGTACGTACTGGTTCCTGCCGACAAAGCAGGTAACAACATTGTCTTCGTTTGTAAGGCTCATTATATTAATTGCATTTTAGAAGAACTTGGATTTAATTCTACGAGTGGTAATCCTACTTATACATATACTACTCTTTCTAAGGAAGAAATTCTTCAAAATCACCTGTCAGTTTTGAATACTTTTAATATTCCACAGAGCCAAAATGAATTTGAACTACCTCATATATATTGAATTCCGAAACTTCATAAGAATCCTTACAAACAAAGATACATTGCAGGTTCCAGTAAATGTTCAACCAAGCCTCTTTCGTTACTTCTCACTAAAATATTGACAGTAGTGAAGGAAAAACTTCAAGAGTACTGTACAACTATATATTCAAGAAGTGGTGTAAATCAGATGTGGATACTTAAAAATTCTAAAGAACTTTTGGACAATTTGAAATCACAAGACTTTACAAAAATCAACAGCATTAAAACTTACGACTTTTCAACTTTATACACAACAATTCCGCACGACAAATTAAAATCCAGGCTTTTTGATATCATTGACAGCTGCTTCTTCAACAAAAATGGAACTCGTAAGTTTACTTACCTCGTCATTGGTCATTTGAAAAATTATTTTGTTAAAACAAATTCTGATTGTACACATAAGTACTCTGAAGTTGACATCAAGAAGATGCTTGAGTTTCTGATTGACAATATCTATGTGGTTTTTGGAGACCAGGTTTTCCAACAATCTATTGGAATTCCCATGGGTACAAATTGCGCTCCGTTATTAGCAGACTTATTTTTATATTCATATGAAGCAGAATTTATGCAAAATCTTTTGCGTGAAAAGAAAAAAACACTTGCTGTGGCCTTCAACTCGACATTTAGATATATCGACGACGTATCGTCAATTAATAATGATAATTTCCTTTCCTACGTCGACACGATATATCCTGGTGAGCTTGAGATAAAAGATACCACAGAGTCCAACACATCTGCTTCATACTTGGATATTTTACTTGAAAAAGACACAAATGGTAATCCAACAACCAAGCTATATGATAAACGTGATGACTTTAACTTTTCTATCGTCAACTTCCCTTACTTATGCAGCAATATACCTTCATCACCTGCATACGGAGTATTTATATCTCAGTTGATTCGATACGCAAGAGCATGCTCTACGTATGAACAATTTCTTAAACGAGGTAAATTATTGACAAGCAAGTTGATGAAACAAGAATATCAACAGTCTCGTTTAAAGTCATCATTTCGTAAATTCTATGGTCGATACAATGACCTTGTCAGCAAATACAATTTATCATTGAATGAAATGCTGACTGACGTTTTTCATACCAATTGTTAGTCCATTATTTATACACTGAATTGACTACGGATTTTTTCCGTTATTTCCTGATTATGACAATGAGCACACGGCGGGTGTGACCGGTCAGCAGGGGATGCTCACTCCTCCATGGCACCTGATCCCACCTCTGATGTTTCGGAGGTCCGTGTTTGCTCTGCTCTTGTTTTGTATATTTGTTTAATGGACGTTGAGATTGAATACTGTTCGTTATTTCCATATCCTTATGTATAAGATCTTTATTACACTCAGAATTATGGAGCGAGTATGTTGTTAATCAGAATAAAAAAAATGAAAAAATAATAGTTCTCCCGAAAAGAATATATCAATTTCCCCCCTACTTCACATCCAAACATTAATGAAATTGAAAATCATTTTAAATATACATCTATCTAAATATTTAGATATAAATAAATACAGGTTAAATCAACACCAAATAAGAGATCGTACAAATGTAACTGTAAACTCCCCTGATTAAACTGGATTTAAATAATTATATAATATATAAGCCTGATGGGGGTTTTTTTTTGTTAAATTTCTATGTGTCTTCATCCAAATTCTGTACTCAAATTGTATTCTATACGCCTGAAGCATCTATTTTTTAAATTTCAAATAATATACAGGGCGATGTACATGCACATTAATTTTTTCATGCCCAATTATTAATAATTCTGATGTGAATTTTGAATAATTTGAAGGAACATGTAAATTGAGACAATGGAAATAAAATAATTAAATAATTGGCAAGAACATGTATGCTCGACGTATTCTTGTATTGTATCTTGACAGAATGAAATTATACAATTTGCCAAAGACGTTTCTTCTCCTGTTTTAGTGTAAAAATTGAATTGCCAATTATAATCTTCTTTTCTTTACGCATTGAGTGGATATATTTTTCCAATTTACATCAAAATTTAATCAACAGATTTTAAATGATCATATCTAAAAAAAAAATTAAAGAAAATAAATACGTAAATATTCATATAACATTCTACATGGAAAATTAAAATATCTAATTTATTTATATTTTTTTAAAAATATAACACATAGCCCGAAGAATAAAAATATTACTTTACACGCTTTTCTTGTTTGTAAAATGTTTTGAATTATGTCAAATAACATCAACATTCTATCTTTTATCCCAATGGACAGATCAATATGCTATGTTATTTTGATTGGTCGACTTGCTGATTGGTTTATCGGTAATCCTGACTGACAGCTCTGTAAAAAAAAATACCGAACGCGCATTCGCTTTCTGGGTCCGCTACTGAATTTTGAGTTTGCTCTTGGTTCGCTTCAGGTTCGCTCTGGGTCTGCTACGGGATTGCTCGGGTACATCTAACAACTTCCTTACCTGGGAGCGAACTCAAGATAGTCAGTCCGACGCTAGTATTGTTATTTATATAAACTTAGTTTCAAATATTTTACACAGCATATTAAAAATAAATAATTCTTTTAATATAGTTTCTTGCAAGCCCCCTTCCTTCACTTAAATACTATTTTCTGAAACTATCTACAGATTATGCCTAAAGCACGGAACATTCAAAATAAAATGCACAAGATGACGTCAAAATAAAATAGACGAATGTAAGAGGTGATGAAACATAGGGAATGGAGAAAATACTGCCGTTTTCATACAGTAACAACAGTCAGTAAAATAATAACAATAGTATTGTGTTTTGCTCGTGCACCATGTGTCAAACACTGACTACTATTTAGGTATGGTGCACGCAAAACACAACACTATTTTAAAATAGTAATAGTAATTATATGATATAATATAATCCCGCTATGTGCTAATTGTCTCTATCGAGCGAACAGAAAAAGCCGTGGACAATACAGCGGTTAAATAATGGTCTAACAATTACAATGAAAGTCTGCACTCAACTTCATTATTCATTTATTTGCTTGCAAGGTCATTGTATCAACCACAGAACTTGCAAATGATGATGTTAAATGAGACGTTGAAATCCTTGTTTTCTCCTCGTTTTGTCAATAACCTACATGAACCTTACTTTAAAATTGTTTGTTCATGCAGTATGCTCTTGCAAATGGAATCAACTTGAACGTGACCTCACATGAAAGTAAGGCAGGATATATAGCTGCATAAATTAGGGAGGTTTACTATTTAAGGCTAAAAGCCATCGTTTTGTTGATAGCACATCATTTTTCGTAAAATATCTAAATATATAAATACAGATATGTAAGACTCTGTGGTATTTTTAAATATCAGGTTAACAGGCTATCGAGTCGACATATGGAAGTATCAATTGTTAATTGACAATCGATATATCCATATATCGGGTTGAAGGTTACAGGTGTCTTTTTCGTCTCATGTTTTTTTTTATAAACTCTCTTTAAATGAATAAAAAAATAGGTCCGCCAATAACGGGGCGCAATGAGTATCAATGAGAATCCCAATTGATTGTTGGAAGACTTTATCCCTAAAACTACATAGATATTGTCAATCAGAAACTTAAGCATCTTTTAGTATCTTCTTCGGAGTACTTGTGTGTACAATCATAGCATTTCCAACAGTATAATTTAAAAAAAAATACCCGATAGCGAATTAGCAAGTTCCATTTTTATCGAAAAAACTTATATCTATGAATTTCAAAGTTGCAATTTGATTTATCCTGGAATATTGTTTTAAAATTCCTGAAAATAGATACATTTTTACGTTTTTGATTTTGATGAAACCTTGTGATTTCAAATTTGCTCAAGGTTCCATGGAGTTCTTAAGTATCCCAATCGAACAACTTAAAAAAAAAAGTATACATTGGAATCATTCTAATATTCGAATCATTCTGAGGATTTTAATGTCATAGATACATTTATTTGAAAAGCGTTTTTATCATTTTTTAAACAACTCACCATACTAGGAGTGTCCATCTTTGGTTCTAACAAGGATGACCTTGACCTCCTTAGTCGCCCTCCAAGCCTTAATAAAAAAAACAAAAAAGTTCAAAAGAAGTTAATTATTAAACGAATTTATCCTATTTATGTACATATATACATAAGGATCAAGTAATGCTTTTTCTATTTTCAAGAGTCATACTTTTTTTGCTGAAGTATAAAAATGTACTCATTTACACATGTTATATATTTGTTAGAAAGTTAAATGTAAACAAGATTTGACGGCTTACTTCTTTTTGTCCTTTTTGTTCCGTTTCTTCTCTTTAGATGACGATTCTCTCTCATCGCACACTGGCTGTTGCGATCTAAATATATAGCACAAAAATATTTTGTGTATGCCTAAAAAAAGATATCAAAAAAAAAGAAAATCTAAATGTTCAAGGACTTAATTTTATCTTATTCAGTAATATACTTTGGTCTGTCTAAAACATTCAATATCAAATTCTATTGAAGTCTGTAAAACGAATTCTCACTACATGTAGCTAATGTGATTATGAATATGAATGTTTACTCAAATATAATCAACTTGAAAATGAATGCCAACAGTTAGCATGTTTAAACAAATATTGTGCTAAAATGTCCATCATTTATGATGGGAAGTTACTGTGAAAATTGCAATCATTTTTCTACGGACAGTCGAAGGAATAGACAGAAGAATTAAATTCCACCATATGGCATGTCTAAACAAATTATGGGCTAAAGTTTCAATCAACAGCGTAGAGACCACTAGATGCGGGGAAAAGTGCGACCAAAATTTGTTACAGACAGACGCACGGATGAACAGTAATTTAACATTGGATTTGAACAAAAATGAATCCCAACATATACGTCTAACATGTTTAATCAAGATTCCAAGACTGTTAAAAATGATGTACAATTTCAACTCACCCTGTTGTGTAGTCATGCTTCGGGTGGTTTTGTGCAATTGATTCAGGTTCTGGATGGCGTTGATCTATCTTGTCAACAGGAAACCACAAATTATTCTCTCGAACATGCGTGAATGAAGGCACCATTGGCTGGCTTAAATGCAATGCAAGACCCTTAACGTCATCAAATAAAACATGCTCATTTGCTGTGTGCATAAGGTGTTGATTTGCACAAGGTTCACACATAAATTTTTCACATTGCAAACAACTTTTTTGAGCACTAATAGATTTGCATAATGCACAAAGCTCTTCGCGTTCTTTTCTTTGAAAAAGTGAAAAATCATACTTGATCATGTGTGTACGGAATTTACTTTGTTTTGTGTGTTTTGCACCACACTGATTACAAAGTGGTTCAGGTTCTGAACAGTCTGAACAAAAACAATTAGCTCTTTTCTTTATTCCTTGATAGTGGCAATGTTCGCAATAAAGTTTTTCTGAATTTTGAAATTGCTGCATATCATTGCAAATATCATGGTCCCTGAACTCCTTTTGCAGTACGTGGTCTTCCCAACATTGATTACAAAGAGGCTCCTTTGTGTCACATGTTAAGCAAAAGGCAACTGCAACTTCTACCTTGTTGCTATAGGAACATAGACTACATAGAGTGCATTGTTCCGCAATATAAGAATGCAGTTCGCCTATGTTATAGCATATATCGTGCTTCTTTGAAAATCGTTGTTTTTTATGGTGATATGAGCAGGATTCACAGAATGGTTCTGGTACTTGGCATGATTTACAAAAGGATGTCGCCGGATTATACTCATTATTACCAGCACACAGTGAGCAATTTTCTTTTCTCCCTATACTTGTCTGTACATTCTAAAGAAATAAAATGCATTTTTCCTAAAGGTTAAAACTGGATATTCGAAACAAAAAGAACAATCATTTGAGTGTAAATTAGCACTGTAAAGGAACCTTAGAACTTTAAATTAAATAAAATGATACATGAAGCTAAATTGTCACAAACAAGATAATGGGGATGCCTGGGCATCAAAATATAATGTCAAGTAATATTTACTAAACGTTAATGATGCCGAGTGTAATTATTTTTGCCATAGGGATTTTGATATTTTTTTATAATTATTTTTTACTGTTGTTATTATTGTTTTAAGATTAAAAAATCGAATGTTTACCGCCTGATTTTTAAGCGGGCCCTTCTCAATAGTTGTGAAATTTTACTATTGGACTCTATGGGACTTTCTTGAACTAGCGCCAAATTATCCTTTTTTGTATTTATGCCCTAGAGATTTTTTTTTCAGTCAAGTATATGAAAAGTATTTTAAAAAACGCACCACATTCGCATCACAGTTAAGGTTACGGTAAAGAGGCGGGGCCTAATTTATACGGAAATGTTTACTATGACGTCACACAAAAAAGGTCTTCTAAAACTACATGAAATAGTAAAGTTTATGAATTCTACAGCTATCCAGCATTTTGAAAAAGCAAATAATTTCATTTTGTGGTATTTTGAAGATCTTACATCTTACTGTAACCTTTACTGCGCTACGTATTTGGCTATCGATGAAATGCAAATATAAGCACGTTACCGTTTATTGACAGTTCAAAGTAAAGATTGGTAACATATACGGATACATTATTTGATTACAAAAAGATATACTAGTGATTATACATTGAGATTTAGTGATTAACTTACAGAAGACTTTTTCGAACTGGCATCCGATTGCAATGAAAAAGAGGATCCACGAAAACTGTAGTCGCTTGTATCTGAGTCGGAACTGAAAGCAGAGTAAAACTTCATGAAAGATTAACCTATTAAAAACCAGGACATCAAGCAATATGTGTACAAATTAAAACGATCGGCCATTCTAAGAGTATGTAAGTCTGAAAGACATATATTTTTAAATAATTCATTGTTTTGACATGCTATTTTGATACATCAAATTATATCTTTGGAACAGGGAATTTTAATTACTCAAGAATTTCAACAAAATTTTCAGTACTATAATGCTGCTTCCTTAAAATTTTCATAGTTAAGAAACATTGAAATAAAATTATATATTTAGTCTTATTCATGTTATTCTTGTCTACACCATTTTAAGCAAGCTACCCATTGTAGTAAAAAAAATTATACCAAATGAAGTAACCTTCTCGAACAATAAGAGGTCTTTCAAATGACCTTGATCTTTGACCTTGAAAACCCAAATGCAATTACTATCAAGTCTCTATGATAAATCTAAAGTTCTTGTATTTATTCACAAACAATAACATTCAGGGGGGATGATCTAACAAAAGGACCAGGGGCCTCATCGCTCACCTGCGAAAATTGGCTTGGCAAAAGCATAAATCAGATCCGAACTAAAAGGTTTACTGAAGGGGAGGGGGGCTTGAATTTTAATACTACTTATTTTTCTATGTAAAACTTGGATCCACCAATGGGGCCCCACCCTATCCCCGGGGGTTATGAATTGATTGAACAAAGTAGAATAAACACTACATAAGGATGATACCACATACATATCACTTATCATGGCTTTGAAGTAATTGAGACGATGATTTTAAAAAATTTTCACTATCTTGTCCTATGTAAAACTTTAATCAGCAATTCCCCCAATGGGTCATGATTTGAATAAACTTTTATCCTTACTACCTGAGGATGATTTCACATGATTTAAATTTCCAAGTATAGTGATTCTTGAGAAATTTTTTTTTTAAAGATTTTACTATATATTCCTATGTAAATAATTCATCGGCCATTGTGGCCCCACCCTACCCTCGGGGGTCATGATTTGAATAAACTTGAATCTTCACTACAGGAGGATGATTCCACATGAGTTTCATCTTTCCTGGCCCAGAGGCTCTTGAGGAGAAAGGTTTTAAAGAGTTTTCCTATATATTCCTATGTAAAACTTTGATCGGCGATTGTGGCCCCACTCTACCCCCTGGGGTCATGATTTGAACAAATTCGAATCTTCACTAAATAAGGATGATTCCACATCAGTTTCATCTTTTCTGGCCCAGTGGTTCTTGAGAAGAAGTTTTTAAAGATTTTACCTATATACTCCTATGTAAAATTGTGATCGGCCTTGTTGCCCTACCCTTACACCGGGGGTCTTGATTTGAACAAACTTGAATCTTCACTGCCTGAGGATGCTTCCATATGAGTTTCATCTTTCTTTGCCCAGTGGTTCTTGAAAAGAAGATTTTTTTTAAATGCCATTAATTCTTCACTCATTTATAATTATCTCCCCTTGGAAGAGGGCTTGACCCTTCATATGTACAAATTTGAATCCCCTTTACCTAAGGATACAAGTTTGATTGAAATTGGCCCAGTGGTTCTTGAGCAGAAGATGAAAACGTGAAAAGTTTACACAAACGACAACAACGACGACAACGACAGACGACGGACAAATTTTGATCAGAAAACCTCGCTTGAGCCTTTGGCTCATGTGAGCTAAAAAGCAGTTAATAACTGAATACTTTTAAAATGATAAAGAAGACTCTAAAGATATACCTAATTCTTTGTCCTTTAGCTAAAAGTCATTTGAATTTTGATAAAATTTATGATGAACAAAAACTATTTGGATAAACTTTGTGATAACAAAAAAGAGGAAAAAAAGAAAGAGAACAATTACAACATGTCTATTCATGGAAATAATGAAAGTCTTAATAAAACCTAGTTTTTCTTGATAATATTACGGTAAGTTATTTCACATAAGGAAATTAAAATCGCATAATTGTAGAGGTATAGTTACTGTAAACGCATAAAATAAAGTGCTAGAATACTTAGTACATGTTTATAAGCTACGTGTACCAATAGAAGAACGGGATAGAAATAGTGATCGAAGTATTGTAAACCTAATATCACAAAAAACTTACTCAATATTGTCTGGTCTAAATTCAAACAAATTTGTGTTCATTGTGTGATTCCGAAAATCTTTTGTTGCGGTATGTCTGCTTGAACAATTTAAACACAAAACATCAGGTTCCTTACAATCATTACAAAATGCGTAACCTGGAATAACCTCATTAACACTTTTACAAAGATAACACGTGAATTCCTCTTTGATGTATTCGGTGAGGCTTGGAACCCTGTGATCTTTAGTAGATCCAGCTGCCTTGTGACGAAACCCACAACCGTTGCATAAAAGTATGTCATCGTCAATGCAAACCATTGTTGCAGGGACTTTTTCATTTACGTATTCACATAAAGAACAGAGGTAATTGTTTGGTTGTTTCTTATATAGAATTTCCTGAAAATAAAAATTATTGGTAGGTAATACAATGTCATGTAATATGCTGTGAATGTTATTTATCTTCTATAGTCAATAAAATATCTAAACAATAAGAAAAAATCTGTGGATCTAAGATTAATGGAAAGTTTTGTGTTTTGGAAAAATCATTGATCATTTGTACGTTGTTGAACGTCCCTCTCGAGATTTTTCACTCTTATGGAGACACAACCACTTCCCAGTGGAAAGCTACAAATTTTGTCCTATACTCGGCACTCAGGGCCATTGAGCAGGGAGGATTCTTATTCGTGCTAGCATCTACTGCGACACGAGATCTCGGTTTTAAGGTCTCATCCGAAGGACGGACCTCCACGTACCAAGTGGGATTCGAACCCGCAACGTCCAATTCAACTCCTTAATTCGAGACTCTAGAACAACGCTCTAACCACTGCGCCATGTGGGCTTTTTGAAAAACAATAAGAGATACAATCAATAGCAAGGTTCATAAATCAACTGTTCACTCATATAAAATGTTGATTGAAGAAATGTGTTTTAAAAGTTAAAATACAAATATCTATAGCATAGTATGCAGGGCAAATTTGGAAAAAAAATTACCACAACTTCGTAAATATAGGAATTTATGTCATTAAGAGTATCAAAGAACCTGAATTAACATACTGATAGGTATATTAACCTAAGGACAGATGATGCAAACAAATTTTATCTTTGACTTGATATCGTCTCAAAGGCTTGGAACATTTAATAATTCTTTGAATTTTTTTTATTCTTGGTCTTGACATAGTTTTGAAAAATATTTGCTAAAACTTCAATAAAATAACAAATGTGGACGAATTACACTCAGTAAAGGGTTCCAAATGAAAACAAATTTCAAAATGTGTTACCTTTACATTGATTAATGTTCATGTTGAAAAGTTTCGGATCTATTAAGATTTTGTCATTCAAAACGGCCATGTGTAAAATGTTAACGATATTCAGTTGAGGAAGTTTCAGCTCCAGAACGACAGAAAAAGTCAAATTTCCGTTACCTGACGACTAAATTTGTTATATTAACTACCACTGAATTTCCCCCCGTTTTTCTTAAGAAAAACATCAGTCAGTAAACGTCATTAAGCATACCACCTCTAAAGATGAATTAAGCTGAGGCTACTCAGTCAATAAAACTTACAATGCCGTGCATTTTATTTATTTCAACACAACAATATTTCACCAAATTAATCCAACTTTGTATGTTACTTTATAATGACATAAATATAAACACTACCTTTTCTTTCTTTCATTGTTACTCTGTGAATTAAAATTGCATATTTTGCAGAAAAAATACATAGCCCCCGTCTTCAACAATTACACTATCAATTCCAATACATTTAAACAAAACCAAATAATTAAACATGGGTTTCATCAACGGAAAAAAGGTGTTGCAAAATTTTCAGCTGTACGATATTTTAGGAAAACCTAGTGATTTCAGACACTGTTGACCTTTAGACTTTTAATTAATTGCAAAAATCTTTAAATTGCTTCTATCATGCATATGCAAGTTTTTTTTATTACAAAACCAACTGTATATCACTCAATTTTACTGTTAATATATGCAATCACACGATGGTGCGATCTGTCTTTCATCATTTTCCGAATTACCGCACTAAAAAATAGGGCAAACTTCTTTTGTTGTGTGAACCATTGAAAATTTGGAAATACATTTCCAAAAATTCATCATTTAAAAGATAAAGATTTCAGAAGGAAAAAAAATTCAATGCCATTGCCATGCATCGCAATCCTAAAATTATGAAGAAGGAGGAGTGAAAATATTTCTTAGCTCATCTTGATAGATATATATAGTTTCAGCAAGATTGTCAAAAATTTATTTTGTATGCATTTGATAAACAAAGCATGGGTTTTGTCTATTAATACCTAAAGTTTGGCTGAGAATTCTACGTTCGAGGAAAATTTATCTTACCTTTGAATCCTCAGCTGACTTTTCATCGTTAATTTCATCATCTACTTCTCCTTTGCTGTCCATCTGATCTCAGAAAATAATTTTAAAAAATATATATATATAAACGTCTTAAAGATCTTCTAAAAATTAAATTATTTAGAAAATTTAACATTCCATATTTTATTTCTATCTTTTCTGCCTATTTTTATTATTATTATTATCTGTGGTCTGTAGAATTTCAGGCCCGCTTTGCTTTTTTAACTAGATAAAAAAGCAATGATGGGTAAATTAAACTCTTTGCTAAAGAAGTTAGATTTTTTGGTTCGTGCTTTCCGGCTAAATCAAGTTCTGGGCATGACCTTATCATGATGCGGTATCACATTTCATATAGAAAACATAATATTGAAAATTGCAATTTTAATACTTAGCAGCACATGTATCTACAGATTTAATGACTCCAAAAAAAGAAGATTCCTCTAATGCAAATGATTCAAGCTGTTTTATGATATGAAATTTATCAAATGAAAATTGTTTTACTGCCATTTATTTATTTCATAGTTCAATCATTTTATGAAGCAACTTGATTACATTGTCATTTATATTACCTTGGATGATGTTCGTCAGGAGTATATGTATTAGATTTTGTCCTTATTATTTATACTAAAATAAAATTGTGGAATCTGACCGTCCCTTCACCGCATGTTTGCACAATCTGATAAAAATCTGATTAACAAATAATCAAACTTAAAGTCCATTTAAATGAAGACACAAGTATCATTAAAAATAAATCGACTATCATGACTGATAACCTGGATAAATCAATGTCCTTGTCTCCTTGCTTTATGCATTTTTTCAAAAGAAACATTTCTTCGTGATATTGGAGATTCCTTAAATTTTTTTCATCCAATTTATTTTTTATATTCTGTAACCTATTATGACCTTTCGCAACTAAATTTTTGCATAAATGTGTTTTCAAATTCTCTCCTATTACTAGTAATTTTCTGTTTTTTTAACCTTCACAATACTTTTGAAAAACTAAAAGAAAAACATTTCTTGATGCAATATCTATAAATTATAACTTATGTTATTCGGGTTATTATACTTTAATATGTACTTATTAATGTGTAAAAACTCAATTGATAGAGTAATCATGTCCAATAAAATCAATATAGGATCAAATATCTCAATTATCTGGCAAATACACTCTCTTTCTCTCCCTCTCTCTGTATGTCTGTCTGCGTGTGTTTGAGGGAGTCAGGGTGAGAGTGAGTGTGTGTGAACACACCTATTTATGTTAAAACTTTACTGGCAGACCAAGGCAACATAGCAGCTCTTTTTGTTTCCAAAATACATAACAGAAGACATGTTAAGTGTAAAAATCATGTCATTTATTTAAATGACGAAAAATGAAATCCATTTATAAAAAAAAAAACAAATACCAAAGAATTTGGCTGGGAGACATGACAGAATTATGGAGAGCTTGACAAGAAATGCAATTCAATAAATGATTACAAAACAGTAGTCTCCCAGCCATAATATTGTTACAGCATACAGATGTGATAATACGGTAAAATACAACATCAAACCTTATTGGTAACAAAAGTGGTGCATAAAAACGCCATCAACCCAACAGGTCGAAGCACCACTCAATATGTTGCCTTGGTGAAACCTCACGTATGATATAAAATGTTAAATTTGTATTTAAAAAATGGTTGGTATTTAAAGCTAATGAACATCAACAGATTCTTTACTCAAAACGCTCGTGGGCAAAATTCGATCCATACGAAACAAGATGTGTTTGTAAAACACTGATGCCCCCGTATGGCAACATAGGAAAGATTAAGCTTTTCTTAAATGCAAATTTCATTAATTTGTTCCAAAAGTAGGGTATTCACACTGGAAAACAATTGTGAAAGAACAAGGTTCATCTTTGCATTATTTGGCCTTGTGAAATTCTGAAAAACTGAAGTTGCATAGTTTTAGATACCAAGGCATTAAAATATCACTTAGATCTTTGGTGACTGCGATCCTATAAAAATGACGTTATTTGCTGGCAAGTCAATGCATGATGACGTCACAAAATGCGTCAATTTCCTCATATTCAGAAAAAGTCTATTAAAAATAGCCAATTTTTGAGTTATTTTTTATATTTGATATAGAGCGCAACCTCTGATCTAAAATATGCAACTAGTAAATGATAGAACTGTTTTTGGGGATTCATGGACATGTTTTACTTTTTAAATCAGAGGGTGCGCTCATGAATATTATTTTTCTTCACTGAAAGTACTCAATTATACCTGTTTACATCAAATTTCAATAACATTGCCATTTCATTAAGCCAGTTCTCCAATACATGGACTTCGATGAGAATTTTTTTTAATAGGATATGAAAGCATAAAGTCTCTATTTTATTTTAATGCTGCAAATAGAAAATCAAGTGTTGATCAATTAATTGGCATATCTACAGGCCATTTTATGCAGAAAGTGAACCGACTTCTTTGAAAGTAAGCTAATGTTAAAGTTTTTTTTTTTACAAGTACGGAAATCTAAAAGGTCGAGGTCAAAAGTTCTTGCCACATAAAATACTTATGTAGAGTATGAAAGCCCAAGCCCTAACCGTTCAGAAGTCATGGTCAACGTTCATTTTCTTAAAAAGTAGGTCAAACTCCAAGGCCAAGGTCAAAGGATCAAAGTTATTGTTATCAAATGAAAGGTCTTGTCGTAGGGATCAAATATGTAAATCATGAAAGCACTGCCATAGCTCTTAAAAATAATGGTCAAGGTTTGCTTTTTTTAAAGTAGGTCAATCTCAAAGGTCAAGGTCAAAGGGTCAAAATTTTTAGTATCCAATGAAGGGTCTTCTCACAAAGATTACATATATGAAGTATGAAAGCCCTCTCCTTTACCTTTTAAAAGTTATGGCCAAGGTTAAAGTTTTTTCCCAATTACGTTAATCTACAAGGTCAAGGTCAAAAGGTCAAGGCTGTTGGTATCTCGTGAAAGGTCTTTTATCAAACATTGTATATGTGAAGTATGAATGTCCTGGTGTCTACTGTTCAAAAGATATGGCCAAAGTAAAATTTTAAAATTTTCATGTAAAAGTGGGTCAAACTCCAAGGTCAAGGTCAAAAAGTCAAATTTGGTGGTATCCAAAGAAAGGTCTTGTCACAAAGGATACAGATATGAAATATGAAAATCATAGCTCCACTTAATCAAAAGTTATGGGCAAGGTTAAAATTTTTGCGGACAAACAGACAAACAGAGAGACAGACAGACAGATAGACACAACAAAAACTATATACCCCCGAAACTTCGTTTACGGGGGCATAAAAATTGAAGGATTTAAATGCACCTAACATATAAGAGTCTTCTTGCTTGTAAACACTATTGGTATTACTCATATATCATGGCCTTACATAAGAAGGCCAAGACAAAATTCTGAACATGAAGTAACAAATGATGGAAATCAACAACTAAATTACAATGATGGTGAAACTTGACCTAATGTATATAAAATTAAGTAAACAATTCTAAAAGATAACAGGGCATACAGATTGTGAATCATTTAAAACTAACCTTGATACATTTACATAATTGAGAGGCCAAGGAATGAACCAGCCGAAAAACAAGAGAATATATACAATTAGATGGACACATGCTGACAACTTCTATGCCTACTAAGCTTTAAGATGAAAAATATGTACAAAAGTAAACCTGAATGCAAAATCTGAATGCATTGCAAATACATAAAATGTTTAAAACATAGGCACCCAATTCTGATCCAATTTAGAAATATACAGTGTAACCTACCCATTTTAGTTGACAGACTACACCTCAAATAATACAACACTCTTCAAAAAATACAACACTTCTGCTGTAAACCAGGCTAGCTTAGTGGGGTCAGCTGGCATTTCTTTACTAACAATTATGTAAACAACAGGCATACATTGATATGTAAGTGATCAATAAAGTGATGTAATTTTTGTCAACTATATATGTTATATGCTATGCAATATATCCCTATCAAAGACATAAAAAAAACCGCCCAGGAAAAAACCATAGACGAGTAACTATGGAAAACCTGTGTCCGTCGCTATGTAAATAATGTCTCAAAGGAGAATGCTGGACGTGCATTCAATGCAGTGCTAGGTATTAATAACACATAGATGTACATGTACAATAAAAACTAAAACCTAAAAATTACATTATTGTTGTTTATTTTATATATAACAATACTATTGTTTAGGCCTTAAATTATATATGTAAACATATTCATTCAAATATAGATATAAGCAAAACACAAGTGTGTTCTGCGGATCACTGACTTAGAATGCTCCAACACCTCACAAATTACTGCTTTCTCATTGGCCTTCCTTTGGCCATGCCTACCATAAACAGGTATTTCAAATTTAATAAGTTTCTATCATACAATGTTTTTTCCGCTATTCTACCACATACAGGAAAGTTCTGATACGGAATTGGTAACAGGCAGACAAATTCTGACGCTGTTAGAGAATATACAATACAGAAATGGTAAAAGGCAGACAAATTCTGACCCTGTCAGAGTATATACAATACAGAAATGGTAACAGGCAGACAAATTCTAACCCTGTTAGAGAATATATACTGTTAAAAAAAATATAAAATACATAAATGGTAACAGGCAGACAAATTCTGACCCTGTTAGAGTATATACAATAAAGAAATGGTAACGGGCAGACAAATTTTGACCCTGTTAGAGTATATACAATAAAGAAATGGTAACGGGCAGACAAATTCTGACCCTGGTAGAAATATCCAATACTGACATGGTAACAGGCAGACAAATTCCGACCCTGTTAAAAATATACGAAACAGAAATGATAACAGGCAGACATAATTTTGAATCTGCTAAAGTGAAGTCATATTAACTCTGGCTAGACAATAAATGTAGAATGTGGGATGGTGAGTCAGCAGCAGCTTGGGAGTCTGTCAACTGGCATTTTGTAGTCCTGCTGGCACCATATAGAATTACGCAATTTCGGGCAGGGGTTGTTGCCAACAAGGGAGCAGACTGATGCAATTTTCAAAATTCTTTGTCACCTCCAAATAAAGTATTCAGGACTGACGGAAATTTGTCTGCAGGATTAACTGCTGGGGAGGCCTCAATGGTTGAGGCTGAATCTCTGTTTTTGAATTATGGATGTCGGCAGATATTGCCTGTGCTGGTGACTTTCTCCATTTAGGCAGCAATGTCTGAAAAGAGAGGAACACAGCCAAAGCGTAGACAAAGGAATAGAAAAAAATTAACAAAAGAAAATAGCGTAATTGTTGTACCCATTAGAAAAAAGATTTTCTTTGTATTTTATATATATTTATATAATAAAAAGTTTTAAATATTTATACTGCAACTGATAACTGAATATTGTGGTAGTTGAAATCAATAACAAAAGCTCAATTCAAAATTAGTGTACAACTGTAGATGCTTAAATAAATAGCTATGTAGTTGTAAGAAGGGATCTCCAACTGTGAACATAATAGTGAGCACATACTCATACAAATAGATTTACCACACAATATAAAAAGTTCCAAAAACATGCAAGTACTACAATGCGAGCACAGACTCGCAGTGTATAGTGGTAAGCAACCATTTTCTTTATAAGCAAAAAGTAAGCACATACTCCCAATATAAGCAGAATGTAGCTATCAAATAACATACTTATGCGAGCACAAACTCACAAAAATGTAATGCAAAGCAAGTACATACTCATATGCACTGAGCACAAACATAATGATAAAATCTGCCATACCAATACAAGCACAATTCCCAAAGATTTGTTAAGCAAGCACATACTTACATGAATTAAGCACAAACAAAAAAAATAAATTCTGCCATATCAATACAAACACAAACTCGCAAAGATGTAATGGAAAGGCATGCACATACTTACATGAAATTGAGCACAAACTCAATAATGGAATCTGCCATACCAATGCGAGCACAAACTCGCAAAGATGTAATGGCAAAGCAAGCACAAACTTGCATAAATTGAGCACAAACTCAAAATAGATTCTGCCATACCAATGCGAGCACAAACTCGCAAAGATGTAATGGCAAAGCAAGCACAAACTTGCATAAACTGAGCACAAACTCAACCATATATTCTGCCATATTAATGCAAGCAAAAAACTCGCTATGAATATCATGGCAAAGCAAGCACAAACTTGCACAAACTCAACAATAGATTCTGCGATACTTAGGCGAGCACAAACTTGCAAAGCTGTAATGGCAAAGTAAGCACATACTTGCATAAATTGAGTACAAACTCGACAAAATTGTATTCAAATGAATTCATATCACACATAGTAGCGACCTGAGATAATTACCGTGTGCAATTAAGAATTGAAACAAAATTCATTTTAACATCTGAACACAATATATATATATATATATATATATATATATATATATATATATATATATATATATATATATATATATATATATATATATATATATATATATATATATATATTATTGTTGAAAACAAAAACTTACATTTTTGGAAAGCGGATAAACTAAACTTCACTTTTCATCTTTGTGCATATTCTTAAGTTTATTTATTCATACAAGTTTGTTGAAGATTCACGAGATCTATAAATGTGTCAGGTTGAAAAGAAAAAAAATGAATGAAATTTTTCAAACATTCAGATCCTAATATCTGTCTACAACATGCGGGCTGTAAATAAATGTGAAAGTTCAATTGATATAAGTTTCAATCTTCGCAGCACAGTAAAGGTAACAGTAAGGAGGCGGGGCCTAATTTGTACGGGAAATGTTTACTATGACGTCACACATGATATAAGGTCTTCAAAATACAACAAAATGAAATTATTTGCTATTTCAAACAGTTGGATAGTTGTATACTACATACAAACTTACTATTACATGCAGTTTTGTCGTTTGTTCAATCCCACACAACAGTATATAAACGATGCATCGATCGCAATGCATTTGTTAATGTGACGTCATCTCGCAAAAATAACGCAGTTTTTACACAGTGAGAGGCTGATAAAGTCACATTTTGTACAATGAAAAATGTCTTGTTCTCAAATAAAATATTATTTGCAGTAAAATAAAGAGCCGTTAACTTGGATGCGATGTCTATTTTAGTATTTTATTTATAAACTGAACGTGCATTCTCCATACAAGCGATACTGTCGTGTGTTTGTATGCAGATTCACTGAAAAAGTAATGGAAGGGCCCTAATAAATCGATTTATTGCAAGGGCATACCCTCAATATATCTTGTCAAAATTTTGCACATAAACTCAAGAAGCATTATGATACATGTATTAGAAAAGTGCTGCGCACCTCTTGAAATCTAGCAGATAAATTAATTAAAGCTATATTTAATGTAGTTGACCAGCAAAATATTCAACCTGCCGCCCAACAAATTAAATTTTACCAATTAAAAAAAGGAATTTATATAGGTTCGCAGCGCTTTTCACAAACGACATATAGTGTTGAAACGGATTATAAAATAAACTAAGATTTTTAACTTGGTTATGCCCTTGCAATATTGAAATTTATAGATGACCTATAAACTGCAATTATTATTGCCAAAGTCATGTGACGTCGACATCACACGACAAGTCTAAATAAAAAATCTAAATGTCCCCAACATGTAGATTTAAACCACATTACATTTTTTGATATCAGTGAATTCCTAAAAAGAATCGCCCATCCTAATAAAGTATATATTTTTTATCTTCAAAAATCGCCGATATTTCCATTTGTAACCTTAACTGTGCTGCGTTGTGCTTTAACCTTTAGCCAACCGCACTTTGACCTAACGGTATTGATAAATTTTCAGACCTCACCGGGCCTGATCATGTAATTTAACATTTCGTAAATACTAGTACTAAGGCTTTCAAATACATGATTTACCTAAAAATTCTGCATATTTAGCACCATCATTGAATACGTAAAACATATATTAAAGTGATTTTTAAAAATAAGCCTATTCATTACTTTGAGCGAGTGATTTCTTTAATTAGTATATTCCTCAAATGTAAAAAAAAATATCATAGATTTATGTTTCGATTGTTTTAATAACAAATAAACAAAATGCAAAATATATAATTTTAACTATTTGAATGCCTCTAAAATACAAGTATGCATGTGAACAAGGAATCTGTTTTTTCTAAAATTTTGAAATGAAAATCTTCCTAGTCAAATTAAATTGTATGATCTGATTTTTATTTTAAAGACAGGTTTGACTACGGATTTTTTCCGTTATTTCCTGATTATGACAATGAGCACACGGCGGGTGTGACCGGTCAGCAGGGGATGCTCACTCCTCCATGGCACCTGATCCCACCTCTGATGTTTCGGAGGTCCGTGTTTGCTCTGCTCTTGTTTTGTATATTTGTTTAATGGACGTTGAGATTGAATACTGTTCGTTATTTCCATATCCTTATTTTATAGAAATTAACATATGCTCAGTATGAGAATTATCTTTGAAACACAGATTTCACACAATTTGAGAGAAATTATTTAAACTTTTTACACACTTCCCTTGGGATTAGGGATCACAGTCATGGGTTATTATCATTATTTGTTTATTTTGTTTTATTTTAAAAATTTATTTATCTATTTATTATTTCTCTATTTATTTTTTTTAAATAAAGATTCCATAACAGTATTTAAAGACTTTATTAATATTTTTAGTAGAATTTTTTTCCTTATTTATTTTATATAAATTGAAATTTCAGATGTGTCCATGAAACCTATGAAGATAACAAACAGTATTCAAGATCAAAAAAACCATAAAGGTGCTGTAGTTTTGAGACTAATAATCAGCTGACTTGTCAAACTCTCAAGTTAACATGGATGTCACCATATTTGTGTTTTCCTAATAATACTACGAAAATTTTAAAGAATGATGTCTTGCGATTGGGCCCATCGGCAAACGCCTTGACACCTATCCTTCTTGTAGCAAGAAGTTCCGGAAAACGACGGAAATTTCGCAAATTTAAACTGCCAGGACTTTGCCTAATTAAGATATCTTTAAGAAATAAAAGTTTTATGTAAGTTTCAATAAGCTTTTTCCAATGATATAGAATTTGTGTACAATTTCCCAACAACAACAACAAATTTTTAGCTTGAGTCGTTACATATAGTGTTTTATATCAATTACACGAGTAAGAGATGGATGTGAGCTGTATATAAAAATATATCATATTATTTATTTATCTTATTTCAACATGTATTTATTTATTTATTCTTAACACATAAATAACACTCTAAAATGAGAGGTTAAGGGGTCAAAATTAGAGTGCAATATAAACAAGAAAAATCCCCATCCAAACATTTTTATAAACATGCAGAATAGCAGATTTAATGCTTTAAAGATACTTCCTGGTGCATTTTCATGGATATCTGACCAAATATGAAACCATCCACTGCCAAAGGTCCACTAAGGCCCAAAATCCACTCATGTTTCCAGGAAGAGATGACAGGCGATCACATGCTGAAGCAAGTTCCTTGTTACAGTACACATCTGAACATTAGTGTTGAAGAAAGCAGTCGAGCGTCTAGGGCCCCGTCTCTGAATTTGGCGAATTTTTATTTGTTTAACTACACATCTATGCGTTAAATGTTGCGCATATGCAATAAATAATAGCTTAAACCATCTGCGAAATGTTCGGAGTGCTGTAGACCAGGTCATTTCCACAAATGTGTATGAATAGTAGATCCGATCTTACCGGAAATTATTTGAATTGTCGTAGGGAGCATATTCTACTACATGTAAATAGTAATAATGAGGTCACCCCTTAGCCCCTGGCCAAACAAGACACTTGACACTGTTCGATGCCAAGGCGGAAATCGAAGCAATCGAGGTTGAGCTGACAGTCTGATTAAAACCTGCTCCCTTCTCCTTTCCTTGTGTGAGGCTGAAAAAGTCTCTGAGATGTCATAAACGAAGGAATGGAGGAAATTCGGATTAAGAGAAAACGATCGTTTTGGAAGTCCATAAGTCTGGTAGTATTGTAATGTACAACGCGGCCGAGCTTGGTGTTTGGTGATTTGTCTTGTATCACCGAGGCGTTACTCTTAGGTTCGTTAACCTGTTAACTTAGATTTTTCTTGACCAATACGATTATAATCAAATATATACAAATACAATGGGTTTCTTCTTGATTGGACAACCACTAACTGTGGTCGACGGGTGTCTCCCATAATGAATTTCTCTGGTCCTGCTACTCTAAATGTACTGCTGCATCTTGGCACTTCCCCCACTTCTGTGGTATGCCACCTCTCTCTCCATCAGCTACTGCCTTATACAGGTCTTACGTATTAGCTAATATTGGTGACCCCTCACTGCCTACTCCCCGAATCTGTGTGCCTTATTCAGGTCTTATCACAAGTTCAAAAAAATAGACAGTCAAGCCTCAATAAGCTTGTCACCAAAGAGGTATCTTGAGAATCTGTAACACAGCATGTGTTACCTCAGTGCAGTCCCAATACAAGTACATAGGCAATTACAATCTATTTAAATGATTGTAAAATTAATATTTTTTAGTGTTTGAGAAATTCGACGAAAACATAGGTCTAAGGTTTTATACGAAACTAAATCACAAAACCAATTTCCGTTTCAGTACGGCAAGTTGCACAGTTGGACAGATCAAAACAATGGATCTTTCAAAATTTAACTGCCGCCGCACCAAACGATCACTTGATTATTACAAGGGAAACACTTGCTTTTTTGTTCACAAAAATTACGTGGCAGCACTCCGAGTAAGCAAGAAGTATATAAATAGGAAGTCTTATGTGGCAATTTGATTGGCTGAAAACAGCTAAGGCCTTGACAAAATTTATTGACGCGGTAAAGCTAGGTCACTGGAAGAACCGGGTTTACAAATTAAAGGTTTTGTGAAATTACAAAAAGATAAACACACTGACATCCACAAAAATATGTACATGAGATTTTAACATAAATCGCTTTATTTGAAAATAAATCTTATTTAACTAAAGATAAGTATAAAATGTTTTAACTATAGATTAAACTCTAAATGTAACACTTGGAAGCTTTATAATTGTCACTGGACGAAAAAATTAATTACGGTTTCAGCATGGCTTAAAACTGCTAAAATTTGCGGTAACAGAAGCTTACTAAGAGGTTACTTAGAGGTTCTGCAAAGTGTCAGTACTGAATTAACTTTAAGTCTCATCAAGTCTCAGCAGTATAAAAATTCACGGTGTCCACGAATCCAAACGGTTTGCGTAACTGATAATTGATCAAACATGTAGTGTATGAAAGAATTCAGTTCTGGTAAACAGTAGTTTTGATAGTATTTCAACTGTGTACAGTAGCGTTCAGATCAGTCCCAGATCAGTCCCAGAGCAGACCCAGAGCAGTCCCAGATCAGTCCCAGAACAGTCCCAGATCAGTCCTAGAGCAGCCCCAGAGCAGTCCCAGAGCAGTCCTAGAGCAGTCCTAGATCAGTCCCAGAGCAGTCCCAGATCAGTCCCAGAGCATTCCTAGAGCAGTACCAAAGCAGTCCCAGACCAGTCCCAGACCAGTCCCAAACCAGTCCCAGAGCAGTCCCAGATCAGTCCCACAGCAGTCCCAGATCAGTTCCAGATCAGTCCCAGAGCATTCCTAGAGCAGTCTTAAAGCAGTCCCAGAGCAGTCCCAAATCAATCCCAGAGCAGTCCCAGATCAGTCCACAGCAGTCCCAGAGCAGTCCTAGAGGAGTCCCAGAGCAGTCACAAATCAGTCCCAGAGCAGTCCCAGAGCAGTCACACAGCAGTTCCAGCAAACTCAGCAGTCCAAGTGGGCAGGATTTATTAAAACAATTGGTTGAGCTAAATCAGAAATTAGATTTCCAATAAAAAATGCAACTATAAAAATGCAGTTGAAATTGATTCTGGTAGTTTGATTAGAATTCCTACATGTATGCGAAGGTCATTGAATATGAACAGTATGCGCATAGAAAAAATTGAAATAATATTTATTGAATGAAGAAGGCATTTACCTCTATATACTTGACTGTACGAATTACACTTAACATGAATATCTAATCACAATTATCTGGAATATTAATTATTCAACTTCTATATTTTCCATGATTGATATCAATTGGTTCCCATATTTCTTTTTATACAGAACATAACCATTGAACCTGAATTGATTATTCTACACCAGAAATGGCTTTTTATTTAATTAGTCTAAATCATTAGTCAGCATGGCGCATTTTCAAAGTATCGAGATACTCTTAATGTATTATCTTAATTATTAGGGCATTTGAAAAAGTCTGTGTTAATTTTGCCATGTATTATTTTTAAGTCATGAGTATTTTACTGACATTTCAATTTAATTACCATAAGTTTCTCTAAATGAAGCATAAAATACTCAGATGTAAGTGCTTTGTACTTTTGTAAATGTTCAAGTGTTATCAGTCAATCACCAGAATGGACCGAAACTTTGATTATTTTCAAAATTAATTGATTCTGAAAGAAATTTATACACATTTTATTTATCTTTTTGGAAAATAAATAGATTGAAATGGGTGCATATCATAACCGCTACTTTTTCAAAATTTTCATTACCGCCACATAGTAATTACCGCTACAAAAAACCCTACGTTATCGCTACATAAAAAAGGATACATTACCTCTACATTGCCTCTTTCGTTTGCCAGCCACTTATGAGTATACAGTACAACCTATACATGCATAAGACCCGTTTCCTCTGCTCACCATGGGGAGGTGAAAATAGGACTTTGAGCAGGATGTTTGGGTTTTTTTTTTTTTAAATCATTTTTTTTTTTCAAAGAACACAAAAACATTAAAATCAAGCACTGTTCATAGATAAAATTGTAAGTTTTGTCAAATGTTTTTACACTATTGGTATATTGATTGATTGTATATTGTTTAACGTCCCTCTCGAGAATTTTTTACTCATATGGAGACGTCAACCACTGTCCAAATTCTGATTCCTGAGACTTGTATTCTGATGTTAATCCAAGACTTTGGATTTTTCTAAACAAGGCTTGAACTAAATGGAATTTGCACCTTTTGATGGTAATGTTAGACCAGAAATGCCTAACCGCTTCGTGTGCAGCATATTCAAAATCAAGTATTTGTTCAATGTTATGAATAAAATTTTCCTGCGTACAAGCATCCAAGAGGCACTGAAACATGGAAATATAGCATTCTTTGCTCTTGTTTGGAAGGAGGAAAAACACACAACGTTGGCAATTTTGGTTGTGTTTCTCTTCTCTGTCTGTACATTGCCTGTCGAACTGATGTGAGATCATTTGACATCAGTTCATTTGCAGTAGTTTTCTGCAATTCTTTAAAAATTATTAAATCAAAAATTAGATTTTTCATGAGGCTCATCTTCAGCCTTCTTCTTACAAACCTGTCTGATTGTCTGTCAATATCTCTCCTATCCGGCTCTGCGTGATCATGTTCAAATCTCCCATCTAATACCAATAATTCGTCGATATCTGTTTTGCAGCTGCGTTTGCAGTTTTTTCAATGCATCACCACAATTTTGAGTTATTGAAAGTCTTATTTTTTCTTAATTTATAACCATAGATAAGTGAGCCGGCATTCCCTCGATTTGAAACGAACTTCTCAATGGTGGCCATAAGGTTCAGATGATGCTAAATAAATTAAATTTCGTCTTCATAGTTATCTATATATGTGAACTCATTCTGATTAGATAGTGAGTGAATTCTGTTGACTAGAACTCATATACCGAACCCATAGCTGACTAAATCCATATCTAGCGCTAATGAGTTGTTTTTTGGTTGATTCAGTATGTAGCGGTAATGAATTGTATATTGCCGTGAAAATTTAGCGGTAATGATCGGTAATAAATCTGACAAATTGTAGCAGTAAGGAGTTGAAATCTTTGGCAATGCAGCGGTATTGTTCACCTCCCATTGAAATAAGGTTTATTTTTTACCAGCATGTTCAATGATGTGTAACACCGACACGTGTACGCAAATAACATACAATGATTTTCTGCCCAAAGGCGATTTAAACCTTACGTATTGACACCAATTTATAATCAATAATCAGCCAGGTAAACACAGTCAAACTAACCAAAAACAAAATAAATCACAATTCCCGGTTTTTTCAATTGTTTATTTTTAAAACAAATGTACTCTTTTAATAACTTGTTTGTACTTGTGTATAAATTAAAGACAAACTCATGCATGAATTCTCCAAATAATTGCAATGTTCACATTGTTTACGTTCCATTTAAGGAAGAACAGATTAGAATAAATTTATAAAATTGAAATAATTATTTCAGGGTCTATTACATGTATCAATTGTTAGGTTTTATTTGAGGGTTGCATGCAATACTCTTGTTTAGCATGGTACTCCTACGCGTGTAGTTTTTTCAATGATTTTTTAAAATAGTGCCAATGCAATTTTTCAAACCTAATTTTACATTAAATTGTAAAAAAAAAAAAAAGACTACATGAAGATCTAATTTAAATAAAACTTCTTAGATCTGCACAGTATATACTCTGCGTAGAAGCCGACTAGGGGAATTAATGCGTTCTTTATCTTACGCATAGTGTATACTGCGTGGATCTAAGAATTCTGATTTTAATTGTGCAGATATTTCCTCTCCTGGTTCTTTTTATACACTCTATACTACGTAAATATATTACGTAAATATACAGTCCCTGAAAATATTAATTACCTATTATAATCTCTAATTATTAAAAGATTGTAAGACATCCTTGCTTTTTTAAGTTTAAACTTCTCTCAGATGCATGTAAACAAAACAAGGGGCATGCAATTTCAGAATACACAAGCGGGCGGAGCTATTATGTCACTTAGAATATTTATCACACATGAGTGAACAAAACAATCCCAGCTGCAGAAAACAGCCCCAGGGGCAACTAGGACTGGGTCTGCATTATAGAGCAGTCCCTTAGCAATCCCAGAGGGGTCCCAAAGCAGTCCAGGGGACTGCTCGGATGTCAGGTTGGTGTTGTGATCCGACTTTCCGGATCACCCCTCTGTGGTTTTTCTTAATCAATATTCCCTCTCTCTGAAACTTATGACGTAGTACACAGTAAATGTGACATTTATTTCTTGGATATCAAAACTTCCTATACATAATCTTTTGTTTAATGGATAGAATGTTTATATTTGGTCAAAGAATTTTTTTTACAATTTGCTAATTTTGGAAGGATATCTGAAAATTTAATAATTTTAACAGTAACTTGATCCGAAAAGCCGTTCCACGTCGATTTAATAGGCGCAGATCAGCAGACCACACGAGACGCGGAGCTGTGGTTATCGACGAGATCTTCGGATTAGGTTACCGCAACAGTTATAATAATATACATGTATATAGACTATGGTCTCTGCATCGTGGAAACTTGATAAAACTTGAAGTATATGTAAGTTTTCAGAGTGTGTAAACAATTGATATTATACTTAAGTAATAAAGTCTGCGTTTGCGTGAATGTTGCAGGGTAACCTCCAAAATATTGATTCTACCACGATTATTGCCGAGAACAAAGAAATGCCGCGGATATTATTCTCCAATAAATCAAGAACATCATAAAAAATTTTCAGATTAGAAACACGTATCAAATTTGAACAATTCAAATGCATGTTTGGCTAAAGAATTAAATACTTGTTTAGACAACAAAGATGTGTCGTCTTTTGCAGTATAACGCTGTAAATAACATAAAGTTGCTGATTGATGTCAGTTTTTATATCTAAATGGGGCTATTCCACGGACCACCCGACACATTTAAACAACATTATTTATGTCCCAATAAAGCAGTAAAACATGAACATGATTTTGTTATTGTTATTCATTGAAATTAATCAATACATATAAATTATGAACATAAATGTTTTTTGAAAAGGCTATTTTTTAATGCAGCGAAAGCTCAAATCGTCGGCATTCCATACACATTTACCCTCTGGTGGAACAGCATATTCAAGACATTGTGGCCTAATTCATTTCTCTTTTAAGGAAAGGATCAGTCGTATTTTAGTGATCTTAGTAGAATGAAAATAAAGTCCTTGTTGTCCTAAATGATGCAGGATAACCTCTTCAGTCTATAAATGCTATTTGAAATATAAAATCCTCGGCTCAAGTAATCATTCCAACATCATTTCTCGACCTCGCAGGTTATCCTGCAACATTCACGAAAACGCGGACTTTACTTCTTAGATAGTTCAGCAAAGTTTTCATATAGTTTAAGCTTTGCAAAAACTAAGCTTTTCATTCAATGTACTGTAAACCAATTTTTGTTCGCGACGACTTTATTTCGCGATTTATTGGGAGTAATTTAGTTCAAGACGATTAAGAACTGGTTCGCGGCGAGAAATATTCGCGATGACGAGGCTCTCACTTCGCGAAAATTTCTTACACGTAAATAAAAGTTCGTTTACAAAAAACGATAAAATGCTTATTTTCCACCAATTTTAAAGCGATATACAACTGAAACATTATATTTTATTGAAATATTTATGTTTTATTTATTTGCCTAAAACATAAGAAAAGATATAAAGAACATTTAATCATATCAAAGAGTTTTTTCAAAATACGGTGATGCTTGAAACTCCGATTTTTATGGAAAAAATTGTCTACCCCCCTTTTTATGAGCGGGAATTATGGAAAATTTACTGTTTAGCGCTGGTATTAAGACGATTTATCAATTATCATTGAACTGTTCTTTGTATTAAACAAAGATTTTATGACCAAATTGCTATTTACATTGAATTGAATGGTTCCAAAATGTACTCGGGAATCGAGAGTTAGCGTGCGTGTTTCTTCTATTCGAAGCAGCAGCACTTTCCAGAAAGTACAAAGTACTGTAAACCAACTTTTATTCGCGACGATTTTATTTCGCGATTTACTAAGGTTAAACTAGTTCGCGGCGATCAGTTTTCGCGATCAAGTGTTTTTTTATCTGTTGTTAATAAAAAAGAGACTTTAAGGACTTGTTCGCTGCGAGAATTATTCGCGATGACAAAACTATCGCAAACTTCGCGAATATTTCTCGCACGCAAATAAAAGTTAGTTTACAGTATATAGAAACAATAAATAACTTGAATTTTTAATTTCAAATAGGGTATGCCCTTACAATATTGAAATTTGTTAATGACCTACACTCAGTAAACGTACTATGTATATATAACGTGACTGTCCATCGATTGGACCAAACTTCTTTCAGTATAGAGTAGGTTATTCTCTGCTATTTCCATAAGTATTTAAGTCTGTTATAATAAAACAGCTGAATAAAGATTCAGTTTTAAAAACAATACCGGTTTTTGCACTTCTATTTTCCGTTGATTTCTCACAGTGAGCCTAAACAGTGCTGCGTAACTTTAATAATAAATTTCATTAATATAATATTATTAATATATACAATTATTATATTTTTGATAAAATGTTTCCTATATAAAGTTTTGGAGGTAAAATAGCTATCTTTTATTGTTCAAGCATACCCAGGGGAATAGTTTTTGCTATCCACCCTCTGAAAATTTTCATACATTTTTTGCCTCCAATTCTGATTCCCAACGATGAATCTATTGACTAATGATTTCATAATGGCTTTAGTAGCATTGTTACTTCATCAGGATTACAAATAATGTTTGCAGTATTCTTACTCCAAAAAAATTCAAACCTCAGAAATTATATATATATATTATACATTAGTATAATAAAACAATTATCCACTGTTTATGAATAGGATAGATCTTTTAACAAACCATTGACAGGAACTATTCCCTTTGGGCAAGCTTTCGGGGAATGTCGCGGGTTTGATAAAAGAGCTATTCCACTCACAACCAGTGGATAAGTATACACTATATTTCTAACTGTATCTAAAATGATTTAAAAATTCACTCAACTAATTAAGATCCCTCTCCACACTGCACACTAGTTCTGATTATATTTGGGTTTTTTGGCAGTTAGATTGATCTTCCCTTAGGTCTTAATTCTTAATTATAGAAATTCACAGTATATTACAAAGTTTTAATCAACTAATGAATTATTTACATTTCAAAACGCCAAGATAAATATCTTTACCATGTTATTTACATATATTTTATCCGTTGAAGTAAAACACAATAATTTCTGTTCATTGATACTGTGTTGTGTTTAATTATTTTTCCGGGGGAGGGGGTAGCCACGTACCGTATATAACACCTTTATAGAATCTTTTTTCTTCAATTTCCCATTAGATTTTACACTGGTGTAGAGATGGTCCTTAAGGACACATTTCTTTTACAGCTTGCTTTCAATAGCAACCAGCTCCATTATAATTTTAACCATTTCCATTCGTTAACTAAAACAATTAATTTAATTCATGGCTGAACTTCTGGCCAGTTCTCTGTCTCCATAAACCTTGTACAAACTTTAATATGCTATTGCTAACGAATTTCTAAGATAAACATCAAACTTTACAATCATCCCTCCCTAGAGTAGGACAGTCAAAATTTTTTTTTTGTCTCACTTCATCTCCATATTGACGTCATTTGCACATTGTAACGTCAAAAATGTGGACGAAACCATAACGTAATGTAGCGGACAGTATAAAGGGAACTTATACTGCCTCGCTAGTAAGCTAGCTTTTCTGGTGATGCGGTAGAGTCTCCCTCTATTTTAGGCAAGATAAGCTACGGCGAGCCTGTGTAATCCTTGGATGGGTTACCGCTTCACGTTACAGTAGCATCTGTTGTTACAGAACATGTTTATGACAGCAGGACTGTGCCAACTTACATTCTGTTTTGAATTGTGGTTTATTAAAGATATATATATATATATATATAGAGAGAGAGAGAGAGAGAGAGAGAGTACCCGAGATCCCTACATTACGAGGAAATGGACTGGTCATAAGACCAACACTGTGGGGAAAGTTGGAAATTGTGGGGAAGACGTTGATTCCCCACAGTTACATGTGCCCTTTTCTCGTTCATTTTACGACATAACCAAAGTTTAACATTATAATTATAATGTCTTATCGATCTGAAACAACTTCTCACCTTCATTGATTGACATACTTCAATTGTTTAACGTATAACCTAAGCCAATCAAATTTCCCCACAAGAATTTTATTACGACTCACACTACCGAAAAACGACGTCTTTCGGAACACCCCAAAATAAATATTCTATAGCGGGAAAAAGATATGGGATGTTGTTCTAGCAGTTTATAACAATAATTTACAATGATAAAAATAGAAGTCTTTATGGTAAATAAATCAAGTACAAGATTTTGTATTATTAAGATTTTGCTGGTCGTTAGCTTAATGAACGTTTTCGTTATGTTAGTTGAATTGAATCAAACAGGCACATAGCATTCGGGATGCGGAAGGGGGGGTGGATCTGCCCACCTCCAACCCCCCACATAAAAGTTTTTACCCCCCCCCCCTCCACTTAATTTAAGTTGCATCATTGCCAAATAGGGGTGATTTAGTGTTTGAGTAAAAATATATCTATATATGTTGTACCTAAAGTTCTTGGACCCCCATCCCTAATTCCATGAAATAGAAATGTTTATTTGACCATTTTCATTTTTAATTATTAGTTTTTTTAGCTAGTGTCAATTTTTTTGAAATTAAGTTGACCCCCCCCCCACCTTTTTTTTAAAAACGATTCTATGACTCCGCGATAGTGTTTGTCCAGGAAAATACATGAAAGTCTAATTTGCTGTTTTTGCTTTGAGTATTTTTGTATTTTATTTTTTTATTTATTTGTGTGTGTGTGTGTGTGTGTGTGTGTGTGAGAGAGAGAGAGGGTGTGTGTGTGTGTTTGTTTAAATATGGAAAACATGTTTGTTAAATTGGAATAAATTAGATCTTCGATTATTTGAAGGTAAAACCCTTGGGACAAACATAGTTTAAAATATTGTTTTATTAAGGCTTCTGACAGTGAGTCCAAAAATAATTTTTCACCCCTAGCCCCCAGCTGGGACGGGCTAGTCCAAGTTTTAATGACAGAACTTTACTACCCTCGAACTCCAATCACTTCTGATTAGCCATTACCCCTCTATGAGTATGTAAAACAAAAACGATTACAGCTTCATATTATTACCTATGTTTTAATCCATATCAGGTCCAATGTCAAACAGTATCTGTCTCAACTTTCGAAAGATGTCCCTTGTTCTTTAGCCATTTTTGAAAATTAGATGGCCATGAGCTTAAAATTAGTGGAAATGAAAACCATCATTATATATATAAACAATTAAGAATACATGTATTAGGGTTTTCCCTTGGAAATGAATTGACCCCCACCCACCCCCCCTAAAAAGAACAGGGGCATTTTAACAAGCTAATTCAGAGAATTCGTGTCCCCCGCTTTGACTGAATTTGTAGAATTATTAAATGTATACATGTATACTGAAGCAAATAAAATACATGTATGTCAATATGCATATAAAGATTTGATTGCTTATTCTTTATTATGTGTATAGAAGATTTTTTTATATGGAATGTTTATCACACTGTAATGATGATTTTATAACCTCATAAATTTTTCATTTCACATGCTGAATACTATCATTTAGTAAAGAAAAAAAAATAAAAAAAAAAAATAAAAAAAATGGATCGACCGAGATTCGATCCCGCGTCCTCAAACATTTGAAGCGAGAGACTTAACCACTAGACCACGGAATCGCCTTACGCAGTGTGAAGTATATGCAGAACTGAAGTCACATACATGTATATATTCATGTTTTCATGTTCGGTATTCTCAAAATTTTACACAATCCATGGTGTTTGATTTATTTAGCCTTTATTAAACAGTTCTAATAGATGTAATAAGAACATAAGGTCCGTCGAGAAATGGTTTTATACGCAATAACTCTCCTCATGCCCCTGCGCTAAAAATAGCGACACGTAATACTATAAATACTAATAAAACAAACGGGGCAGGGCACTTTGAGAGGGGCGAGAGACGTCCTAGGGAGTTTTGCTATAAACTTACATTGCATAAGCTCAAAATCTTCTTGAAATATCGCCCGGAAATGATAGCATTACACACAGACAGAATGTATAAATTTACGACCTTGAACTTTGACCTTTTGACCTCAAAATCAATAGGGGTCTTCATTAGGCCACAGGGAGTTGTTATATAAAATTTCATTGCAATGGCTCAAATGGTTCTAGAGATATCGTGTGGAAACGAAAGTGTTTTAACAGACATAATTTGCTTATTTATGACCTTGACCTTTGACCTTTTGACCTCAAAATCAATAGGGGTCTTCTTTAGTCCATAGGGAGTTGCTGTGCTAAATTTCATTGCAAAAGCTCAAAGGGTTCTCGAATATCGTGTGGAAACTTACAGACAGACAGAAAGACGGACGGACGGACGGACGGACGGACAAACCCAAATTAATATCCCCCACTTTTCAAGCGGGGGACAAAAAATGACCATACAGATGAGGGAATACCAGAATAAGTGGACGATACTTTATATTTATCATGGTCGTAGGCGCAACTATTTTGCGGATCCAGGGTAGTGTTAAACCCTGGATTCCATATTTTTTTCTACGTCTTTGTTATATCATATAGTGTTCAAATCCGTCCGTCTGTCTATCTGTTAGCTTTTTTCTTATCCGACACACAACTTTAACAGCGTTTAACACTATTAAATCAAAAAATTATCTTATCTTCTCAGCGGATTCATCTTTGGTAGAATGTATGTCGCGCATCAAAACTGCGCTGACCTTAAATTAATATCCTATGACCAAGTATGAAAAAATCCTGTCCGGCTCATAACTAGCTGCGAATCTATGGCATATCAAGGTTTTATATTTTTTATATTTATATTTTAGAGTCTTGAACCATAATGCTGTATACAGATCCCGTAAGGCAATAATTGTGCAATTAATGGTGCAAGATTTTATTCGCAATTTTGGGGAGAATTTTTCCACTTTCCAACATCATCATCCAATCAACTACTTTTATTCCCTATATCTAGGCATATTTTTAAGGAGTTTGTATGTTTTATCCATATCCAAGCTCTCATATAATCGTCTCTACGGACCAAATAAATCTGGTTTTGACAAATTCACAACAGGCGAACTCAATACTATATAAAACTATTAGACCCAGAATCACCAAACTCGGCCAAAACTGCAGTACTTGCATCTTAGGTAGAAGGTGTGTAGCGACCTATTTCATGGTCACTGTGATCTTTAATTTAAGGAGGAATTCCTGTCCGGTTTCTGACTTGATGAAATATTTAAAGTGTTTTCGCTTATAATTATGTATTATACATGAATATTTAGATGTATTAGGATTTTTCTTTCCTCGTCACAAACGTTGTAAAATATTAGATAGAAATGGTAAACTGGGTTTAAAATCTTACAGGGACTAACTTTTCGGTTTGGTATAGAAACATCTTATCTGCTTCTCAAAATTACTAAAAAACAATGGATTTAGTTAAAATTTTGACACAAGCAGACTTGCAAAATAGTCAAATGAAATTAATATTGTGACTAAATTTTTAAATTAATCAGATAAATATGATTTTCAAAACACAATACAATTATGTTTGCATTGAAAATTAAGCTTCCAGTCCAAGTACAAAGAATGAATGCACTTTTTAAGTTTTAGAGTTGAACCCGATGTTTTGCGCAAAATAAAATTCCAAAATTCATTAAATTTATGGGTTTTTTTAATAGGTCTTTCAATTCTTTTTACCGATTTTCCATATAGTTTTTTTTTCTGAGCATAATAAATTAACGTCGGGTACGATGAACTTGGTAGTTGTGGAAAATGTCTAAAGAACTGGGGCCCGTTTTACAAAAGGACTTACGACTTGAGACCAAATTTAATTCGTCATATAACTTTTTAATAAACATTATATCAAAATTATTTTAAACTTGAAATGTGGTAAGACGTTTTTACACAAATAATTTTAAAGAGAATTATTGATTTTGCAAAATTTTACAATCATCTGAAGGTTTTGGTTTAAGTCGTAAGTTCTTTTGTAAAACGGGCCCAAGGTTTTGGAATATTATATTACATAAAATTATTAAATAATGCCGAGCGACACACATTTTTGACGGGGGTCTTAAAGTTTTTTCCACATTTCTATTGTTATTCATATGCATACTAGTTTTCATCATTGTTTACATCGAGACGCAACTTGGCCATTGATCTCATTTGCACAGAATATATATTTTAATTTAAACTTATACTTATCCAACGGACCACGTTGGTCAAGTTGTGGCTCATATCTAATTGAAAAAAAATATGTCCTTCAAATAGGGTCGAGATAGCTATACTAAATTAACCGGTCATCGAGCCTTATGTTAATTAACGATTGATATTATAATCAACTTAGTCACGTGACATACTGCTGTTCGATACACTAACACTTTTTTTTTTTTTTACATTTCATTGTCTTTAAGTTTCTGTTGTGACAGCATCTATCATACTACCAATATTAAACTATGGGAGATTTTTGCGCAAATTTTAATAGGGTTTGAAGATAATATGTCTCTTATTTAACTTTATTTTTCATTAGGGGTGTTCTGAAAGAATTTTGGTATTGACACTTGTAATTAGAAAGTACATGTATTGGCTCATGTCGCCTCTGTATTATGGTCTGCAGGGCAAGACATCTACCTCATCCCTAAAAAATAGAATCATTTTAAGTGTGCACCATAAAATCAACATGATCTCTTCCTCTTCTCCATTCAAATTCGTAGTGCGAAAAAATCATAATATGCACTAATGCGGTATCGTTCAAACTTCCGGAATTTAAGGCTTTTACATGTTCTTTTCAATTACATTGTCTTTAATTATAGAAATATGTATGACAAAAAATTCTAGAAATAAATATCAAAAGCTTATGCTTGCACAAAATTCATTTAATTTAGCGAAAGCTTAAAATGGGTTACCGAAAAGGTTCCAAATGACGTTCTTAAGTATTCTTTGAGCCAAAAATGGGAAAAAAGTGTTTTTCTTGTTTAGTTAAAACGACACCGGGAAGCATAAACGGGAATTGACAAACGTAGAATTTTTACATAAACCATGCAAATTTGGTTCAATTCCTGAAAGTACCTGTATTAGATTTAAAAAGTTCTAGGTTCCAGAACCTAAAAAATTTATATTTTTTATGCAAAACAATTAAAGTAAAAATAATTCGTGAATGCCCCAACACGAAAATATTGGCTTTCGTATTCCTCCCTACTGTGTCGCCCGTGTGGCGCAGTGGTTCGAGTGTCTGCTCTAGAGTCGCGAGGTAAGGAGTTGATCCTTACATCGTGGTTCAAATCCCACTGTGGGACGTGCAAGGAGACCAGTTCTTCGGATAAACCGAGGCCTCATGTCGCAGTCGGTGCTGGCATGAAAAAGATCCCTCCCTGCTCAATGGCTCCAAGAGCCGAGTAAATACAAAAAACTGCAGATCTCCAAGGGCAAGTTGTGGCGTCTCCATATGAGTGAAAATTCTCGAAAGGGACGTTAAACAATATAAATCCAATCAATGGAATCCTCCCTATTGTATGCGTGCGCAGAAAAAAAAATACTATGGTGTCAAGTGTCAAAGAATAAATGTCTCCAGATCAATAATTTTAACACAATCTCTTATGAATGTTTTATTAAGAACAAAAAACAAAAAACGTCGTCTGTCCGTCTGTCTGTAAACAATTTTTCCAAAATGCTACTCCTCCTACAGTTTTTGTCTGATTTCAATATAAATTGGAACACAAGTAGACTATACGAAGATACATAATTCTCTGCATCGATTTTGATTTCGATGAACGGTGTTGCTGTGCTTAATATAAGTTCTATCACAGTTTGAGCATTTTAAGCCACAGAGTACTAACTAAAGAACCACTTTGGGAATAACTTTGACAGACTTTTTCTACTAGGGAAAGTGTCAAAACGGGTGTTAAATAAAGTGCATATATTTTTAAAGTCTTGATAACTTGAACTTGATAATTGCATTTCATATTTTATATTTGTATTTAATCTATTTAGATTATGGTTGGGGACTGTCCCCACTTTTATCCAAATTACTGTTTTATTCCGTTTTCAAAAAGATTTTTCATTCTATAAATAAAAAAACACCCTTTTCCCAATATTAATAAATAGAGGGAAAAAAACGTTAATCTTTAAAAATCAAGAAAATTTCAGGGACTTGTATCTTCTTTATATCTTAATAAGTGTACATCCTGTAATTAACAAAAGAGAAAATAAATTAGTTCGGAGCAATTAATGCCGTCACTCTAGAAATTAGTGTGATTAGATGTTGTTGAGGAATGGTATTAGCCATAGACTCTTTGATTTGCAATAAGTTATTTGTGCAGATCCAAATAAAAGAAGAAAACTACTTTTAACTGAGGCACACGACTTTAAACTAACATCCGACTTTAGAACTAGAATCAACAATGGAAAAGTCTAATGAAAGAATTTAGATGCAGTACTGGAAGTAGAGGTATCCAGTAATACAATCAGTTAACAATATATCAAGTAATATTTAGTGAGAGAGACTGAATATACTGTGGGAAAAATAAAGTAAGAGAAACAGTATGGGGAAAACTATGGGAAGGAGTCTGAAAACAGTCTGGGAAAAGTTCAGTGGGAGAGTCTAGGAACAGTATGGGGAAAATTCCGCGAAAGAGACTTAAAGTGAGAGAGTCTGGAAACAGTATGGGGAAAGTTCAGTGAGAGAGTCTTGAAACAGTATGGGGAAAGAAAAGTGCGAGAGTAGAAACAGCACCGGAAAAGTATAAAGTGAGAGAGTCTAGAAACAGTATGGGGAAAGTTAAGTGAGAGAGTCTAGAAACAGTATGGGGAAAGTTTGGTGGAGGAGTCTGGATACATTATGTTGAAAGTTTAGTGAGAGAGACTGAAAACAGTATGGGGAAAGTAAAGTGAGAGAGTCTTGAAACAGTATGGGGAAAGTAAAGTAAAAGAGACTGAAAACAGCACGGAGAAAGTAAAGTGCAAGAGTCTAGAGACAGTATGGGGGATGTTCTGTGAGAAAGACTAAAATCAGTATTGGGAAAGTCAGGGATTCTAGAAACAGTATGGGGAAAGTAACGTGAAAGAGTCTAGAAACAGTATTGGAGAAGTAAAGTGAGAGAGTCTAGAAACAGTATGGGGAAAGTAAAATGAGAGAGTCTTAAAACAGTATGGGGAAAGTTCAGTGAGAGATTCTAGAAACAGTATGGGGAAAGTTCAATGAGAGAGTCTAGAAACAGTATGGGGAAAGTAAAATGAGAGAGACTGAAAACAGTATGAGGAAAGTAATGTGAGAGAGTCTGGAAACAGTATGGGGAAAGTAAAGTAAGAGAGTCTAGAAACAGTATGGGGAATGTTCAATGAGAGAGTCTGGAAACAGTATGGGGAAAGTAACGTGAGAGAGTCTAGAAACAGTATGGGGAAAATAAAGTAAGAGATTCTACAAACAGTATGGGGAATGTTCAGTGAGAGAGTCTAAAAACAGTAAGGGGATTGTTCAGTGAGAGAGTCTAGAAACATTATGGGGAAAGTAAAGTGAGAGAGTCTGGAAACAGTATGGGGAAAGTAACTTGAGAAAGTCTAGAAACAGTATGGGGCAAGTAAAGTGAGAGAGTCTAGAAACAGTATGGGGAAAGTAAAGTGAGAGAGTCTAGAAACAGTATGGGGAATGTTCAGTGAGAGAGTCTGGAAACAGTATGGGGAAAGTACTAGTACAGTGAGAGAGTCTGGAAACAGTATGGGGAAAGTAAAGTGAGAGAGTCTAGAAACAGTATGGGGAAAGTAAACTGAGAGAGTCTAGAAACAGTATGGGGAAAGTAATTGAGAGAGAGTCTAGAAACAGTATTTGGAAAGTAAAGTGAGAGAGTCTAGAAACGGTATGGGGAATGTTCAGTTAGGGAGTCTACAAGCAGTATGGGGAAAGTAACGTGAGATAGTCTACAAACAGTATGGGGAATGTTCAGAGAGAGTCTGGAAACAGTATGGGGAAAGTAACGTGATAGAGTCTAGAAACAGTATGGGGAAAGTAAAGTGAGAGAGTCTAGAACAGTATGGGGAATGTTCAGTGAGAGATTCTAGAAACAGTATGGGGAAAGTAACGTGAGAGAGTCTAGAAACAGTATGGGGGAAGTAAAGTAAGAGAGTCTAAAAACAGTGTGGGGAATGTTCAGTGAGAGATTCTAGAAACAGTATGGGGAAAGTAACGTGAGAGAGTCTACAAACAGTATGGAGAAAGTAAAGTGAGAGAGTCTACAAACAGTGTGGGGAAAGTAAAGTGAGAGAGACTGAAAACAGTATGAGGAAAGTAAAGTGAGAGAATCTTGAAACAGTATGGGGAAAGTAAAGTGAGAGAGTCTAGAAACAGTATGGGGAATGTTCAGTGAGAGATTCTAGAAACAGTATGGGGAAAGTGAAGTGAGAGAATCTAGAAACAGTGTGAGGAAAGTAAAATGAGAGAGTCTAAAAACAGTATGAGGAAAGTAAAGTGAGAGAGTAGAGAAACAGTATGGGGAATGTTCAGTGAGAGATTCTAGAAACAGTATGGGGAAAGTAACTTGAGAGAGTCTAGAAACAGTGTGGGGAAAGTAAAGGGAGAGAGTCTAGAAACAGTGTGGGGAAAGTAAAGTGAGAGAGACTGAAAACAGTATGAGGAAAGTAAAGTGAGAGAATCTTGAAACAGTATGGGGAAAGTAAAGTGAGAGAGTCTAGAAACAGTATGGGGAATGTTCAGTGAGAGATTCTAGAAACAGTATGGGGAAAGTAACGTGAGAGAATCTAGAAACAGTATGGGGAAAGTAAAGTGAGAGAGTCTAGAAACAGTATGGGGAAAGTACTAGTACAGTGAGAGAAGCTGGAGACAGTATGGGGAAAGCAAAGTGAGAGAGTCTAGAAACAGTAAGGGGAAAGTAAAGTGAGAGAGTCTAGAAACAGTATGGGGAAAGTAAAGTGAGAGAATCTAGAAACAGTGTGAGGAAAGTAAAATGAGAGAGTCTAGAAACAGTATGGGGAAAGTAAAGTGAGAGAGTCTAGAAACAGTATGGGGAAAGTTCAGTGAGAGAGACTGAAAACAGTATGAGGAAAGTAAAGTGAGAGAGTCTTGAAACAGTATGGGGAAAGTAAAGTGAGAGAGTCTAGAAACAGTATTGGGAAAGTAAAGTGAGAGAGTGTGGGGAAAGTAAAGTGAGAGAGTCTAGAACAGTATGGGGAAAGTAAAGTGAGAGAGTATAGAAACAGTATGGGGAATGTTCTGTGAGAGAGTCTAGAAACAGTATGGGGAAAGTAAAGGGAGAGAGTCTAGAAACAGTGTGGGGAAAGTAAAGTTAGAGAGTCTAGAAACAGTGTGGGGAAAGTAAAGGGAGAGAGTCTAGAAACATTGTGGGGAAAGTAAAGGGAGAGACTCTAGACACAGTGTGGGGAAAGTAAAGTGAGAGAGTCTAGAAACAGTATGGGGAAAGTAAATTGAGAGTCTAGAAACAGTATGGGGATAGTAAAGTGAGAGAGACTGAAAATATTACGGGGAAAGTAAAGTGAGAAGGTCTAGAAACAGTATGGGGAAAGTGAAGTGAGAAGGATTAGAAATAGCATTAGGCATTCTGATGAGATGGTGTGTGGAAACAATTTGCGGTAGGAATAGTGTAAGATTTGAAAAAAGTTATGTGTAATTTCTGTTAGAAAGTCGGGGAATGTTTCGATGAAAGTTCAGAGTGGGAGAAAGAGACTCCAAAATAAGTATGGGGAAAATGAGAGAGTCTGGTAACAGTATGGGGAATACTTAAATTTTTTAAATCAAAATAGTTTTTAATGTGGAAGTAATACTCTTTGCAGTGTCATATTTTAATATCAGCTATTTGCAATCTAAATTTTCAAAATTAGCAACATTATACATGTATTGTTAAGTACATGTTGTTAAGTTCATATAAGAAGTACAGTTAATTATTGTATATTTTATATCGTATATTTAAAATTTAGAGGGATTCCGAAATACTTTCCCCTTTATTCAGTGAGAAAAATTCATTTCCCCATATACTAAAAATTGAAAAAATACACTTAAACGACAGAGTTTCGAAATAAGCAAGTAGAGTTTATAATTAAATAGATCTCTTAAAAAATAGTATATGCTTGTAAGTTTTAAAAAAGTACGATAAAGCACTTTCCCCATAGAACTGTTGTATGACCCATTCCTCTTAATTAAGGAAAGTCGGGTAAGAGAGAGAGAGAGAGAGAGAGAGAGAGATTGCAAACTTTTTGATCACCCCTAGCATCACAAAATTATTCGAGAACTACAATATCATCGTATCCACATATTTTTTTTTCATTTTATCAAATTTTCATTCGTTCTTAAAATCTCATTGATTGATTTTTTTTTACATAAATAAGAAGTGTAATCTGTTCTTCGGTTTTGAATTGATAATCAAAATATTAGAAGTGCTTGAAGAGGTTGTTGTGAACATTTAAACGAAACCTTTGTACAGAAGATATCACATATACAACCTCTTGTAATCAGATTACAATGCTTACTTTGTTGTGCACGGAACAAGATAGATGCATAACTAATATCTGAAATATGTTGGGAATTGTAAGGACTTTGTCCATGCATAAGGTAACTGAATCTTCTCATGTGATAATCCCGTGACATAACTGCTGATTGACGCACTAGAAAACCCATGAACTTGTCCTTTAATAAGGTCAAAAGGGGGCGTGAGAAACAAATATTAATCTTATTTTATGCATCGAGATGGCTCAGGTGCCAATTCTAAAGATCCGGTTGTCTTGGTGAAGAAAATACATAGGATAGGTCTAAACGATTTCCTTATGGTTTGTATATTTACGCTGTTTTTACAGTAATTAAATGAAAATGATAGCAAGATAAATTTTACAATGCATACTGGGACTGATGCAAATTAAAGGATAATAAAACAATTATCAAAACGTACTTTATAACAGATTTGAGTCTTGGAAAAGAGCTATCTATTTTATCTATTTATTTGAACAAAAAGATAAAGCTTATTAATTTCATATATTAGTCGTTTCCGAGATCATATAATGGTACTCTTACATGCAAATTGAAAATAAAAAATTGCTTTTTTATCAGTTACAATCGGCTTCATAATATTCATTAGTCAATATTGTCATGCTGGAGAATAATTTTAAAGGTATTAGATATATACAAGGGTTGTTGAAAAGTTCGTAGACGATGTCAATCTAATTTATATTACTCTCTAGAAATTTAAATAAGTACAATCTAATACATGTATGTTAAAATATTTCTTTTGTTGATGTGTGAAGTTTTATTCCATTTCTTTGAACAAAAATCAATTTATTTCAGTTTAAAATCAACATGCTTTGTACCTACGGAGCACACTTAACGGCAATGTACCGTCAAAACATGTGATAGCGTCAAGAATTTCTAAAAAAAAAAAAATAAATAATAATAATATCCCTATACATTTCACAGAGTATAATCCAATGTTTATTCATTAAATCCTTTTTCTAATATTTGAAATTTATTTTTTGAGAATTGCTCTAGTTGTATAATTTCCTTTGTTAAGGTTTTGATTGCTTTTATTACTCAATTCTGCTTTCACAGGATGAGCAACTCTGAAGCGCCCATCTCTTTTCTTGACGTTCCAACTTTTCAATGTTTTTGTTCAGATTTTTAAAGATGAACTTTTTTTCACAGATTTTCCTCATCTGTCACTTAAATACTGCCTGTAGTATTTGTACACACATGCATAACTCACTTGTGACATATTTTTCGATTCCTCAAACTTTATTAGTATTTATTCAAAATTGCATCGTTACCTGCTGCTCCGTGACGTTCTAAAACGTCATCGTTTTTGTCGTTTTCAATAAGGACTACTTATCTTACCAAGTCGAATGCTTTTCAACCAAGCAAAATATAGTGCCATATTTCTTTACACGAATCAATGTAACAATTCTTAATTAATTTGAATTTCTAGGTTGTTTTTCGTTTTTGCTCCATTTTACAGAGAATATGACTTCAGACATTATTATGTGTTTTTTTTTTGTAACTAACTAAATTTTGACCTGCTCCGCTATCCGATTTATGCATTTCTAAAATCTAGGTAAGTTTTAAATAAATCGTATTATTTTGAAAAAAAATAATACAAATCATTTGAATTTATTGGTAAAATATTTCTACCAAATTCGGATGACATATGACGTCAAATAAAAAAGATAAGACAGTTGTCCACGAACTTTTCAAACAACCCTCGTATTTTATCTACATCAAAGTTAAATTTTATATACAACATTGTGCATTCGCTCTATAAGAGAATTAAAAATATCAATATTCAAGTCAAGATCTAGTTAATGACTCTAGACTAAAATTTGGTATTAAATCTATTATGACATCATAATCAATTTCTACTTTCTTTTTCCTGTGCTTTACGACTTAAGCAGAATTATGCAAAAAAGGAACATTTTCATGGCATTCAATATGAAATCATATAAAAAGTAATCACAATTCCTATATTAAAGTTGATATCTAAAAAAAAAACGAACATATAAATTACCGTTTTCTGAGAGTATGTAGGCAACCTGGATACAGTCCCTTGCTCCAATATTCATGACTGATTTTCTTAATCTAGTATTAAAACTGACAGTTTAACACATGTTTGTTTTATCTTCCTTTATACAATTTATGGCATGAAACACCTTATTTGACCAAGTTCAGTTGTAAAGCATAATTAAAAAAAATTGTTTCTCAAATTGATAATTCTGTAGGTACCTTTCATTTACTAGTACTTGACCTTAAAGCTTATACGAACTCTTAAATAGTCATCAACGTTCATCTTTCTACAATAAAGCGTTTGTTACTTATGTAGCCGTATACCTTTACCACCTGCATACTGTGTTTATGTCTCGCAGTTGATTCGATATGCAAGAGCATGCTCTACGTAAGTACAACTTTCATGACGAGGTAATCTTTTTACAAACACGTTGATGAAACAAGAATATCAGCAGTATCGTTTTGTAAGTTATAAGGTCAATACAATGACCTTGTCAGAAATCTATCATTGAGTTAAATGCTGACTGATGTTCTCCATACTAATTGTTAGCCCATTTTTATACACTGAATTGACGACGGATTTTTCCGTTATTTCCCGATCATAAAGAGCACACGGCGGGTGTGACCGGTTGGCATGGGATGATTACTCCTTCAAGACACCTGATCCCACCTCTGATGTTTGGGAGGTCCGTATTTGCTCTGCTCTTATTTTGTATTATATTTTCAATTGGATTCTTGAATTCTGTTTTTATCCCTATTTATTTCACTTTGACATTATATGCTGATATTTTTTATACTTTAACATATATTTCATGCTGATACTATGACATTACTCTAACATTCTTGGTATTTGGTGTATGGTGATATTTTATCATCATATGCTAATATGTGAACATTATATGATGATTGTTTTGAAAAAAAAATTGAGGAGTATGCAAAAGATGTATGGTTAAACGCCTTCTTGTTGTCACAGGAAGTGGTAAAAGAAATCGAAAATTTTAACTTATCTTTTTAAAATCAAAACTTGCATTATTTTATTTTATCACCTTCCCTCTTTTGAAATATGTTAAATTCAATCCGAAACAAAAAAACTTCAACTTATGGTTTTAAGAGATAAACTTTTTTATTTTGATGTGAAACTTCCAAAATAAATATCACTTATTGATAAAGTATTTGAAATGTTTTAAAAATGTGTATACTACAAATGTCAAAAAAAAAAAATTCCGGAGATTTTAATACAATTCACTTTCAGTGGAGTAGATTCCTGTCCCAATCACTCTCTGGGTTCGTTTCGGGTTCGCTCGGGGTCCGCTATAGGGCTGATCCCGAGCGAACCAGGAGCGCACTCAAAGCGAATCTGTAGCGAACCCGAAGCGGACCCATAGAGCGAACCCGAAATTCAAAAGCGGTCCCAGAGAGCGAAAATGGCATATTTATCTTCCATTGGGATAAAAGATCGAACGTGCTGCTTTAATTCAATATTAATCCAAACATTGTCCATAGAAGCAAAACGTGTGAATAAACAGTGTAAATCTAGTATGACAATTAAAATATTATCTTATATTAATTTATTTTTATTCTCCGGGTAGTATTTTATATTTCATAATTTATTTTCTTATTTTTTTTTAAATAAAGCAATTAATAAATTATATATTTAAATTTCTACATAGAACGTTACCTGAATATTTTCTAATTTATTTTCTTTAGTTCTTTATACCAGTTTTTAAAGACCATTTGTAAAAAAAAATTGCATGGATAAATATATCCATCAATGCGTATAAAAGGAAATCAATGATTGGTATTGAAATTTTTACTGAAAATATAGGAGAGAAGAAAAATAACTGGTCTTTGACAATTATTGTAAAATTCATCATCGACAATATGTTCTCATTATTCAATTATTTTATTTCTGTTATCACAATTTACGTGTTAATTTAAATTTTTTAAAATTCACATCAAAATTAATTATCTTCTTAATTGGACATCAAAAAATTTGAATGAACATGAACATCTTCCTGTATATTATTTGAAAAAAAAGAGCTGCAGCAGGCTTATAGAAAACAGTTCGAGTACAAGACTGGGAGGACGTCTCGAAGAAATTTAAGAAAAAGTCATCAGGATTTATTATTGAAATCTAGCCTTATGATGAGAGTTTACAGCTATGATCTCTCTCTCTCTCTCTCTCTCTCTCTCTCTCTCTCTCTCTCTCTCTCTCTCTCTCTCTCTCTCTCTCTTTCTCTTGATGTTTGTTGTGATCTTGATGTTTCATGTATATTTATTTACTTATATTTATATATTTAGAAATATTTTTTTTTAAATAATTTTAAATTTACTACATGTTTGTCACATGGATTAAATTCCAAACCAATGACTTAATAAATGTTAATCAATATTTGAAGAGTGAAACTGAAATATAACGATAATTCTTATCTACAAACAGATGAAATCGTACTTTAGATTAAAGTATTAAATTGAATATTATATTAGTTTCATGCAGAATTAAAGCTTATGAATAAGGAACTCTTCCTAGTTTTTGCTTTTACAATTTCCTCTTATAATGAAGACAGGCAGTGTTTTTCACCCGGACTTTTTCCCCCTATCGTTCGGTACAACCAAGATATAAATGTTCAACAATACGCTGAATACTTTGAAACGTAATTTCTGTTTCAATCAAAAGCTATTTTTCTATATTTCTTGGAAAGTGCTGCTAGATTCATATGGTTAACAGGAATTGAAGATTATTTTCAGCTGCAAAATGTAAAAATTTGGTAATGTTTCACAATAAAGTGTGGAATAATTATACGAAAATGATTGAGAAAATATTCACTTTGAATCTGTGTATATGCACCTTCAAATAAAAAGGGATATTCAACATTCAAGCTTAAAGATGATTTAGCACTTTTAAAAAATTGATAAATTCATATGAGTTTATATTGATGTGATACACCATTTGAAATTGTTTATAAGAGGTATGTCTATTTTTTCAGATGGCAGCACGTAATTGTTATGTTTGTAGAGGGGAAAACATTGCAACGTCGTATTGCATCACTTGTGATCCACACCGTTTTCTTTGCCAAAAATGTGCACCAGAGCATCCAATACATTGCCAAAACCACGTTCTTCACTGGGTAATTGATCAAAACAACACTTTAAGGGAGAATTCCGAAAATAAAGAGATGTTTGAAACTGAAAGTAGTGATGAGTAAGTTACTTGTATATTTCAAGACATAACCATTTTGTTTATCCTGCCTTTGCTAAAAATCGTGAAATGTCATTGGTCGAAAAAAAAATCCATATTATCCAAAACTATGCTGTTCTCACTTATCATGAGAAGGAAATAGCAATAACGAGCAGTATTCAATCTCAAAATCCATAAAACAATAAAAACTAGGAGCAGAGCAAACACGGACCTCCAAAGCATCAGAGGTGGGATCAGGTGCCATGGAGAAGTGAGTATCCCCTGCTGACCGGTCACACCCGCCGTGTGCTCCTTGCAAATTGTCATGATTAGGTAATCCGTCGTCAATTCAGTTTATGAATAAAAGATTAACAATTAGTATGAAAAACATCATTCAGCAGTTGACTGAATGATAAATTGTATTCGCTGACAAGGTCATTGTATCCATCATAGAACTTACGCAATGATGACCTTAAACGAGTCTGCCGATATTCTTGTTTTATCAACTTGCTTGTCAAAAATATATCCCCTTTTAGTAATTGTTCATAGGTAGACCATGCTCTTGGGTATCAAATCAAATGAGATATATATACTTCGTTTGCAGGTGATGAAGGTATATTGCTGCTTAAGTAAGGGAACTTGACGATAGAAAAGTTAAAGTCATCACGTTTATCATATAGCTTGGTTGTTAGTTTACCATTAGTGTCTTTTTCAAGTAAAATATCCAAGTTTGAAAGAGATGTGTCAGACTCTGTGGTATCTTTTATCTCAAGTTGATTAGGATATATCGTTTCGACGTAAGAATAGAAATTAACATTGATAATTGACAATTCGTCGTCGATATATCTAAATTTTAAAGTCGAGTTAAAGGCAACAGCAAGTGTTTTCTTCTTTTCACACATAGGGTTTGAAAAAATTTTGCTTCATATGAATATGAAAATAAGTTTGCTAATAACGGAGCGCAATTGGTACCCATGGGTATTCCAAAAGATTTTTAGAATACCTGGTATCCAAAAAATTGCTTATGTGCCCCTTCCACACGACCTACACACTACACAACAAATCAGGATGCCCCCATCACGTGCCATGCTCCACAGTGATTTATATCAACTGTGGATTTTCAAAAACTCCAAATAACCTTAGGAATATTTACAATCTCCACGTCAACAACATTGAATTATACGAGTTTTCTATACATCATGCAACAATTTCGCAGTTAAGATTAAATACTACTAGGCTTTTTGATATCAAAATCAACTGCTTCGCCCATAATTTACCTGTACATAGACCTCGGAAAATTTCCTTACAATCACCCCCCCCCCCCGGCCCTTCCGACGCCAATGCTGTATATTGCTGATAGTATAACTACATACAAAAATCAATGCATTGATTTATTGTGATTACGGTCAGGAATTGAAACGTAACAAAAAAAAAAAGAATTTGTAATCGATTTCAAAAGATAAATAAAAATAAAGACTCATTATTTAATCCAAAATATTTAGTTTTGACACAAATGGGGTTCCATAGAAAATGTAATGATTTTATTCCAGGTTTTGTTTAAAGGTTATGAAAATAACAGTGTCCAATACTTTTAAGAGAAAATAGGTATTTCTTATATTAAAATCAAAAATATCTTATAAAAAACAGTTGAAATCTGATAATTATCTGTGTAACACAAAAATTAGCACAGGTCAACTAACAGTGTTTTGCAGCTTTTCCAATTAAAACGTCAAAAGACATAAATATAAACCACGATTACAAAAATATTATTTCCTTTTTTGATGTTTTTTTTTTAATAATTCATTTCATCCCCATCGATACCCCTGAAAAGTTTATAATATTTCTTGCATCAAAATCTTTGAAATTTCAGATTTTGTAAGGTATTGGATGGGGGTGGGAGGCTGAGTAAATTGGACTTCTAATTCAACATGTACGCAAAAATGGACATTTAATACCATGAATATCTTTCATTAATAAACTTTGAAATTTATTCATAAAATTCGCTTTCTAGTATACGAAATCTAGGTCTCTAAATTAAAACCTGATATATTTAGAAAAAATATATATTGTAAACCAGAAGTCTCAAACGAGACTGTAGCTCTACTGGTTTGTACTTATATTAAAGGGCGAGAAAAGCAGCAGTTTGGACTTAAAATTTAAAACAACAATGAATAGAATAATGATCTTTGATTAACTTTTAATAAAAATTTAACCGAAATATCAATTTTAGTTTCCACTGCAATAACATTCATCAAAATAAATTTTAAAAACCAACAAAGACAATAATGTGTACTAGTGAAGTCTCCATTCATGCCATATTATATTAAAATCAGATTAAAACTGTAGTCCATATGTGCAAAATTAGATATAAATCAGACAAAAGCTATAGGAGGAGTAGTATTTTTAAAGTATTTCACAGAAATTTCTATTTTTTGTAACTACGGCAACACCTTTCGTTGAAATAAAAAAAATATTAACGAAATATAATAATAACTAGATACGATCTCGTTGCGAGCAACGAGTGGGTCTTCCGTCCGATTCTTGATTAGATGAGATCAGATTTTGATTGAGATTTTCATTCTTAAGTAATTATTTTCCATATTCTGTAAAAAGACATTAAACAATAAAGACTTCTAAAATCGACCTTTGGCCCCTCACGGCCCCTAATATTAGGGATCAGCCCTTTTTCTTCATACAATTTTAAAGCTCTCAGGATTATGAACACTTTTTGTTCAACAACTATTCTGAGATTCTTTTTCGTTTTCGGGTTATTCGGAAAAGAAATATTTAGGGACCAACCATATAACTCCCTAATGGGGACGTTTAGCGAAAAATAAAAGGTTGCATATTATTCAGAAGATTATTTTGAACATCTTTTGTTCGATATTACTTATCAAAATATTTCTCAATTTATAGATACAAAGCGTCAAAATTTTTTCCTTCTCTCCCCGTATGGCCCCTAATTATGTAATGTACTACTTTAGAATCATAATACACAGTTGTAGATTGTTTAAATAAACATTTTTGCTTCAGTAATGTATTACAAATTATTGACTG
>NW_026934200.1:0-113382 GCF_032062105.1 Saccostrea cuccullata | reverse complement strand
ATCTGAAAAAAAACATAAAAAATTGACAAAAACACAGCCAACAATAAAAAAAAAACAGCAATATTTTTGCTGGAAATTGTGGGCTGAACTATAAATATATCAGGAGATAAGCCATGTATTTAAAGAATCAATTTTAAGAAGTGTCATCTTGTGTTAGTCAGTAACAATCACTAGATATAGCTAGGCAATCATTTTTGGCCAAATTTTTGTCATATCCATCATCAGTGTGACTGTATCAAGAAATTCAGTGCTCACCATGTTGCACCATCCCCGCGATGGGCCACAAATACAAGTAAAGCAGAAAGTACTAAGGTAAAAATAGTTACTTTGGGTAGGTTTTAAAACTTAATATTATCTACGTCATGTACATCATATGTATAGAGAAATAGTCTTTGGACTGGACCTGTTTATATTACAACATAGTAAAATCTCACCTTCACAGCAAAGTCCTTCTCTTCAGTGGTTTTAGTCTGAGTTGAACTGTCAACCGTTGTAGGCTTTCTTGCTGTTGGCTCAGCGTGATAAGTATCCCGTTCTTTGACTTCTTTAGAACATGGTGAGGCGAGCGGTAATATTCGCCTTGCTTTAAATTTCCTAGGTGTCGGAGTCTTGGATATTATTTTGTACTCTCGTTTGGAATTTTTTTTAACGGGTGTTTGCAAAGATGAGTTAGGCCTAGCACTCGAAGAACTGGCTACCGAAGAACTTGGTCTGTTACATGTTACCTTTTTCAGATCATCAAATATTTCTCCCCTCTTCTGCTTTAAAACGTCCAACTTCGTCCGAATTTCCTCGTCTAAACGAATCAACCTGTTAAGTTTATTTACACAAAATTTACAGGCGTATCCTTTTCGGTCTATGTTTAATTCGTCCAACAATGCACTATAAACTTTGCTTGCCTCTGTTCCCAGTGATCGATAGTATTTTATATCAGTTATTGGTTTAAGACATATTTCACATGGTTTGCCTATGGACGTCGCCATTAAAAGTTTCCAACCTCGCTAAACGTCGTTTTCATTGGATATCAATGTATTACGTCACGTAATAAATATTCATGACCTAAACTCGAGAAACAGAGAATTTTGCCTCACGCAGCCACGGGTTTGTGGAAATAGAATGGACACAAAACCCGTGGCTTGCGACGATGGTTCAACCACGGCCAGATGGGAGAGGAGCGAAAAGAGCTAAATCCACGAATGTGCTAAATTGGCCTAATGATTTTAGGAAAAATAAAGTGAGGGGAAGAAGAAAATTATTTACGGAAATATTATCCTTAGGTATCAAACTTGAATAGTTTACGCCAAAATTTTCATTTGATGACGTCATATTTGTGCAGAAAACGTCTAAACACGTGAACTTTGCCACTTTTTATCAAAATTTAGCATTTTTTTCGTCTTTGATTCAAATTTTTGCTGTGGCCACACCCTTTGAATAAAATAAAATTCACACCATTAAAAAGAAAATTAAAAAATGAACAAATAGAGTGTTATCTTATTTTGTTCGAGGGGTGTGGCCACATCGAAATATTTAATTTTCGTTCGATTCAAATCTCTTCGCACCGACCACCAAAGTGGAAATAATGGGGGTTTACCCAAATTAATTAATAAGAAACAAGATTATATGTTGCTTTTGTAAATTTTAATTAGATTTTAAATGCAAATATACAATTTATTATAAGTTATTTTGTTTTGTGGTGCAAAAAAAAAGTACGAAAGTCTCTCGGAGTCTCTATGTAAGACTATAAGCATGACTGCATGAAGATGCAATTTATAATGACTCATTCCTAACCCAAGACTTTTTAGTCAAGCGCAGCTGATCTTGCTTTACGTTATCGTTGATTTTGCTGAGATATTTTTAAAAAATGGATACACTTTCCCCCAAATCTTATTTATTTTACAAACAATGTATTGAATTTTATCTCCCGATCTCGTCTCCATGTGGTCACTATGTAATCAAAGGGAGATCACCCGAGAAACTTTATTGTGACACCATTAGTCCTAGAATATATTTTTAACATAAACAATAAGTGTACATCGGTAGCAACTACCAGGATGTATATATAAACTGAAAATTCTTGTTTTACCCCTTTACAAAAAACAAATTGTGTATGTCGTGAAGTCTGCATCGACTGGCTTCATAAATGATAAAAATGATTTACGTTTGGCTGAGTCAAGATACATGCGCACAAAGCCACAGGCCCTATCCAAAACCAATATCCATTTCAGAAACTGCTGTTGGCATTTCAAGAAGACCGCTTAATTTTAAAAAGTTTATTATCAAAAATATTTTCCGATCCGAGAGTTTATAACATATGTAGGCCTAACGAAGTATTGAACCTAGAAAATTCGAGTTGAAAATTCAAATAGATCTATTGAAATAAACAATTTGCGAAAATATAGATCTATTGATTTTTTATCGCGTGTAATTTTTGTGATGGGCCTTTTTTAGACTAATTAATAACATGTACATTGTAAAAACGAAAAACTTACTGCATGTACCGAGATATTGACAGCTCTTTATTGTTGCAGGTCGCCTTCATGCCACATGAAAAAAAAAGTCAAAGGGAGGCTACTTGTTTATCTCTTTTTATTTTGAGTTACTCCTCTCAAATGTAACCTGTTCAACTACAGGTCTAAGGGAAAGAGGGCAGTCAAGATTAGCAAGCCAGTTTATAGTAGAGTACATTCTTATAGGAGATAGAGCCTGGACATAAAATGAGAAGCTAATAGAGAGTGAGGTCTTCTAACGAAAAAAAATTAGCCTGAGGGTAATGGGGGGGGTTCGGATCCCCACAATATCACTCGTATTAAATGACGTATGACAAATCATTACTGATGTGTGACAAATACATGTAACAATGCAGATAACTTTAGTACGTGTTTATAAGACAATAATATATGCAATGAATATGCCAATAAAGATACTGCAGGGATACACTAATATTTAAAAAAGAAATTAATAATTGAATTGCATTTTCATTTATTTTTAAAAATCTGTACGATAAAAAATTAGGAACGTTACTATGTTTCGTGACTTGGTCATTGAATTAATTCATTATACCGGTGTGTCCCAAATGTATTACATGTATCATAAACGGATTGAACTGGTAATTTTACCTGTCCGTCATTTTCGTTTTCTTGAAATAACGTATAGAATATGACATCATAGATAGGGCGTTTGTCTCTGATTCATTCAACATAGTATCGGGGGGGGGGGGGGGGCTGGTATGGTTAGGTAGTATATTGCTTGACATGTTGTCAGGATATGAATTACAGTGCCAAATTTCTCATATATTGTAATAATTTTTCAGAAAAGAAGTCCTAGATAAATTAGTTCCAAATGCTAAAACGATTTTTTCACCCCGCATATATATATATTGAAATAAACATCGGCGTTGTCACATGACAAAGAATCATGATATTAGCACGTGAAGCTAGTTTCATTTATTATACCACAACTGAATTTTCCCTATATAAATTTAAGTGATTAGATCTGAACAATTCCATAACAATCGCTGTGAATCACCTAATCCTCGTGCGTTAGTTTTTGAGCTTATCTCTTCGTCGATAGCTACATGTAGTCAAGCTAATCCTCGTGCGTTAGTTTTTTTTTTTTTTTTTTTTGAGCTAATCCCTCTGTCGAAAGCTAGTCATTTTCATTGGCGGTTATCCGTAATCCTCTAGTTTTTCAATAAAAATAAATTTTGATTTTATTCAGTTATGAGAATATTGATAAGATATATAATCTGTTAATATTAAAATATTCTTTTTTAAAAAAGGCTAAACCCCCCTATTTCAACACGCACATGATGCAGTGTAATCAAAGAAGGGGAAGTGTAGATTTCTAAAATTAAAAGTGGTACTGAGAGAAGTTTGATAAAATTTTTCACTTTGATTATATAACGTTTTTATCGTTCATTGGTGGATTTATTTCAATTAAGTAATTTACATTAAATAATTGGTCTACGTGTCATTTCCGTTTAACCATCTTCTCAAGCCCTTAGCTAGCGAAAATGGTGGTTATCTTTTTTAAAACTTTTATAACTTTTATTTTCTGCGAAAAGGTCTGTTGATTATGCATTGTACATCATTTGTTAAGTTTTTATGGTCTCTGATATTAAAATAATTGTTTGTTTTCTCATTACGGTAATTTTTGCCCTTTCCGCTGCCCATAAGGGAGGGTCTCCAGACAGAATTTCACTGATGCACGTACATGGAATTGCCATTGGTATTTGGTTAGACGGCAATAAATCTGGTACATATACATGAGATATATGGGACCTTTTATAAACAAACTCTTAAGTTATTCAACTGCATGTAAGTACATGTATGAAATCTTTTCAATGGTCTGTATTGATAGCATCATTCAATACTACCAGAAGATGTTTGTCCGTATGTTTTGTCTATCAGGAGACAGGATCCAAGTAGCATTCTTCTTAGTTCGGGCCTGCAGGAAGCAATTACAATTACAGTTGGGTGGGGGGGAGGGGAGGGGCACCGTCACATTTCTTCAGCTGGGGGTCACTATCAACTACCACAATTAAATTCCTTAACAGGCAAAAAAAGAAGTCATCAGAAGTATTATTGAAGGGACACAAGCATATACTACCTACGTTTTCTTAAGTATTCTATATATCGGCAAAATTAGGGGGGAGGCAAGGTTCAAGATTAATTGCTAAAGTTGCTCTTTTTGCTCTCATCATTTCCATGCACCTATTATGTTGCAATATTTCATTGGAGACGTCTGGCAATCTGCTTAAAACTTATTAAAGTGCATTCAAATTGACGACCTGATAAATGACGTCTTCAAACTTTATCAACTTTTCAACATGATTTTTTATTTAATGTTTATAATATACATGTATGTTATGTATTCTATACGTATTCTTGGGTGAAACCTTTTTGATTGCTTTTTTCCTTTTATAAATATTAACTATTTTTGTGAATTTGGATTCTCACAATAGGAAAATACTAAGCGGAATAAAGTCCTTAACATTATTTATTTAAGAGAAATAACTTTTAATGAAAAATTACATCTAAACAATTGCTAAAAATTTCAGCTAAGTACACGTGCACTTTCTTTTTTCACAACAAAAACAACAACACCCCCACCTCATCATCCCTAAAACACTCGATAAAGTATTCAATATTTATTCTAATCCTACTCTTGTGGATTATTTTCCATCAGAGTAAATTTGTTACCTCTTATAAATAATTTCAACGTCATGATTTTAACGTGTTTAACGTCAACGTCATGACGTCATAGTATTTCATTCGAAAAAACAATGCTTATTTTAAACACCTGTAAAAAGAAAACTATAAAAGATATTGTTAAAAAATAAAGTGTTTTACAACGTACACATACTAGACTATCATTTAACAAAAATTCATAAATTTTGAATACGGTGCGGATTTTGATGCTTCGTGGCTCTAGTTCTTTGGCCGTGGTTTGCGACGATGATAAGACACGTGTCCGTAACGGAATGTTGTATTGGTTCAGACCCTTACCATGCACTTTTATTCCGTGTTTTTATTTCAGTTTCATTTTTTTAATATAATGACTTCGTTTTTCTTTAAATAATTTCCTTTTCTTTATTTAAGATAAATTCGCCTTTTTAAATTGAATCTCGTTTTTCTTTTTAATTTAATGATCTCTTTTTTTATTTAATAACTCTGTTTTATTTTTGTAATGATTTCGTTTTTCTTTATTTAATATTTCCGTTTTTCTTTCTTTATTCTTGGTGTGTAAAAGTATGTGAGGCTAGAGTTGCAAGATATTGAATTTAATAAATGTGCAGATTTGCAGAATTATAAGCTAAATATCCTTCCACAACAAGAAATAGTCCCTCACAAATCTTGCTTCTTTGTAGCCTTTTGAGCAGTTTTTATAAACAATAACATTGTTGAAATTAAATATGTTATAAAAAATTGAATTTTGATAAATAGTTTTGAAGTAAGAGGTTCTGTGTGAAATTTTCCAAAAAGCTGACGAGTGACCTACCTTAAATTTACGTATTTTTATAGATGCGTCAGGGTTGTGTGTTGAAACCGTTATATTTATTGATGTGTGTTTGATATATTTACCAACAATGTATGACCACTAAGGAATTATATAAAATTACAACCCTTCTTTACTACTAATTTCACTGCATTTAATATACATGTAGGTATACATTTACATGTGAAAAAATTTGTAATTTTTTTGTCATACTTCATGTTCTTTCCACAACGATCCGGAATCATTTATAAAATTAAAAAAAAAATAATATTTAAAACTGAACATTTTATAAATCCATCATTCCTTAACACTGGATCATTTTTTTCTTTATTTGACTATTTTACATTGTTAATATATTTTAATATTGTGTTTAAATGATTAGATATCATCTCAAATCACTAGTATTCAAATCAAGAATAGAAATCTATTTTTAAAATACAAGTAGATGTACTTTCGCTTTAACACTTCGTATACTTTCGATATAGATGTAAATTCGGAGAATCGAAATGGAAAATAGTCGAATAGAGTATAACAACTCAGTTTACATACAATTCCTTACAGGTAAGTGTATTCCTTGTATTTCACAACACATATTGTTCTTATTTGAATTTTATCATTACCAGCTGATTACTATTAATCGATCATTTAGATTATCTCATAATTACTGCGTAAAACGGAATCATAGGTAATGGTGATAAACAAAAAAAAAAAAAACATCTTGCACCTATGATCAGTCTTCTTTAGTGTTGTGTTATTTCAGATAAGAAGAAGTAAGAAGTCTATAATTATAAATTATGTTTAAAAAAGTATAAGTTTGGGAGGAAAATAAATAAAAGAAAGAACAACGACTCAGATTTACTCCTATGATTTTAGCAGTTGCTCGCCCTCATAAATGACTGCAATATGTCCACCACAAGGAAGTGCTTCTACATGTCACAGAAACCTGAAGGAAATGTGCATTTTAAGGACGAATGATACACGTTTCTTTGTGTTCCTATGCAAATCTATACGAAAGAAAAGTCTAATATTTCTAATGTTTTGCTGAGCGGGCATAAAAAAAATCTTTGTTTTACCTTAAAAAATTTGTTCCTATACAAATCTATTCGAAAAAAGTTTAACATTTTTAATGTTTTGCCGAGCGGGCATAAAAAAATCGATGTTGGACCGCTGAGTAAGATGTTGGACCGCTCGGAGAGATGTTGGACCGCTTACGTCACAGAATGGGCGGAGCTTTATCTCATTTTCATTAGTTGGTGTAAAACAGTGAGAGACCTGATGTTACATTACGGAATATAGTACAAAATACATGTATGTCAAAAAATAAATAATAAAATGAAAGGTGTAACAAAACATTTATTGACAGAGTTCTCAGGCAGACAGTTTGGTTCTTGGGTCCGACAAAAGGCATGTTGCCCTCGAACTCAGTCAATAAATGTATAATGATTGACTGTTGAATGGAATATTGAACAGGTCGATTAGATGCTGGACCGCTTAGATTCTACGTCCAACATAGGCGATTATTGGCGGAGCTCAATCTTATTTTCATTCGTTGGTGTTCAACATTGACGGACCTGAGGATACATCAAGGAACATAATATACAGTTGTTGACTGGGGTAGAGGAAAAACTTTAAAGTGGATCTGTTGGACTGGAGTGCGAGCTTATGCCTAATCCGTAGGCTGCGGGCAACAGCTTGCTATCCGGTCCAACAGGTTTCCCGAGACTCCTACCTGTCAAAAACTGTTTTGTTATATTCCAATTCTACAATAAATTTGAACACATTTTAATTGTTAATGGTAATGTTACATCCATGAAAAGAAAAGATTGATTTTGTGAAATTTGCGTTAAAGATACTGATGCCCATTTCCTCAAAATTTCCAAACATTGGCTTGTCAAACAAGAGAGCAAGTTGTTCGTCGTTAACTTCAACAATATCAGAAAGTACAACCGACTTTCGACTTGATTTTATCCTCGTTTGCCGCAATGTAAACCTATAGGGTTTAGCATGGACATATTGTTTGAACATTTTAAACTTAGACAATATTAATATTAATAATAATCATCTCTAGTTTTTAGCAGTGAAAATAAAATGATATATAAATGTTCATTAAATCAGAATGTATATTATTAGTGACGCAGATTCGGTGACTTTATAATTGGAAAAAAGGACTTTTATTTTGTAAACAATTATTATCTTGTCAAAACAAATTGGATTTTGTTGTTGTTCAAATGCACTATAATTTGGTAGATCATTTTGTATGAAATTGATCCGAATAGACCAATCAAGCCCATCGATAGTAAGTAATAAGAATTGAGCGGAAATACAATGGTATTATTGAGAGTTTTGACTAAGAGCAATAAAATTGGGAACTTTGAAGTAAATAAGTAAAAGAGCTTAAGGCTGGAACTCCTGTGGTGCAGAGATGGGGACTGATCCCATAAATATTAGTAACATGTATTTACCTACATTTTAGGGTGGTGCCATGTTGGGTTTCATAGGTCAACGGACAGACCTACGGACAAAGCGTAGGTGGTTGGTGATGGTAAATTATCCAATGAAATGCATTTTTATATCCGGGACCATGGATATCCACTGAGCACAAAATACCCTGTTTTAGTCAGAAAAGAGTATTCCAGTTCTTATTCCCGCTCTCATTCCTATTTCTGTTTTTAATTCCCGGTTTTATTCTCAAATTATTACATCTCTTTGGCATTTTGTTATTTTGGGAATCATTCTCTTGGACTTTTGTTTATTTATTATTTGGAGTTCAGTCTTAAACTCTTTATCTTTTGGACGGACCCTTTGGATATCTAGATAAAAAGTGTATTGGTCTCTTCTGATCATATTTCAGGAACGAATATTTCTAAAACTATACGATCACGGAAAAATTGTAAATTGGAATTTTTTAATAAACTTTTGAAATCGACAAAAGAGTTGTCATTGGCTTACAGCAACTTGAACATCGGCCATTTCTGTTTATTTGCTGATTACATTTAAGGTACATTAACTCTCTGCTTACTCATTTAAAATATTGCTTGAACCTTAATGATTTTCAATTAATACAAAAAATTATAGCATAGCTTGCGGGGCAAAATAAGGCCAAAAAAAAGACACTTCAACTTGGCAAATCTATAATGGAATAATAAACATTTATGTTATTAAGAGTTTTCTCTCTTATCAGAGTATCAATGAACCTTAACCACATTTTTTTTTTACATTCAATTATAGCTATAACGGTTACCCGAATCAGCCAAGGTTTGCCGAATAAGGAAATGATAACTCAGTTTTGACAGAAAAGTAATATAATGTCACTGAAAAGAAATATAATGTCACAGAAAAGTAGATTATTCTTTTGATTTTTTTTCTCTCCTTAGACTTTGACTTCTTAGACGTGAATAAAACATCCATATTTCCACCAAAAAGGACACAGCTAGAGTAATCATGGTAATATTGTTTAATTTCATTAATTTACTCTCTTCCTTCTTTTCAAATGTTTCTAAAGAAACACAAAGTAAAATGATAATACAATATTCTCAATATTCCCAATAACCTGTTATATTTTATTGTATAAAAGTAATGAGGGAAATGTGGACCGTATTTCATTCAACAAACCAATGTCCCATGTAACGACAGCTAGGCAGCGTTGGCACGATAAAGATCCCTCATTTCTCAATGGCCTTGAGTGCCGAGTAAAGGTCTAAATTTGAACCCATCACCGGTATATGGTGACGTCACTACATACATATGAGTCATAAATTCTTAAATGGGACGAAAACAATATGATATTGATATTCCTTCGAAGAAAAAAAAATGTTTGTATCATCTATCTTTAATACATTGGCATTCCTTACAAACTTAACAGCGATTCATTAATCATATTCAAGAATTTAGTCATATATCGAAGACTTTATTGCACAAAACAGAGGGAACAGCGTTTTTGTGCCACGCGAGGGTGTGTCTTTTTCTCGTAAAGGACTTGTGTTCTTTTTCTTCCATTTCAATGAATCGCATGAGGATAACGAACAGTATTCAAGATCAAAGCTCCTTAAAGCAATATAAAATAGGAGCAGAGAAAACACAGATCTCAAAAGCATCAGAGGTGGGATCAGATGCCATGGATGACTGAGCATCCCCTGACGACCAGTCACACACAAATTTCATTTTAATGAACTAAATATATTATATTTTTCTTATCCAGTCTATTATGAAAGTCGTCCCCTGATAAGATCAAGAAGGAAGAGCATTCTTGATATTCAAGCCTACTTTTAAAAAATAATGTGTGCAAAATTGGCGCAATGTAAATCATGTTATGATAATTCATTGTTATCATATTTAAAATGTCTTCATTTCGCAATTAATAAAATGTCATATTTTATTATAGAAAAAAAATAATAAGTTAAAGTATGCATATTTTCGTTCCAGATTTCTTTTGAACACAGATAGAAAAACAGGTATCGACTAATTTCAAACGAAGAAGCTTTTATTCTTCATGCATTTGATAAGATACAAAATTTATGCACCAGTATGCCATTGATCTAAAAGTTTTGAACTAATATAAATATATTTTATTCATTTATTTCACTTTTCTTAGATTCAAAAATATTTAAGAGAAAACATAACTGGGAAATAATCAATACAAAGTTTAATATAATTCTCCATCAGCGGATTGCTGTTTAATTCTCAATAATGATCATTTTTTTATCATAAAAAAAATCAGGAAACTCTTATTGTGAATAATGATTTCTGATCAAAATGGCATTTGGGTTACATTTAAGTGTGAAGAGTTACCTAAAAGGACACTGGGTCATGGACAGTAAATCAGTTGGTTAAAGTACATGTACATGTGCATGTATTTCATCAAGATTTTTACATTTTTTTTCTTCAAAATATTAAATAATTTTTAATAGGAATCCAGCTTGAGAGCTAACTCGAAATCAAATCTGATGGATCAAACTGCAGTTTTAAAATGCGGTGTTTCAAACTGTCAAGAAAAGGTAAATTACATATTATATATATACATGTACGAGGGTTGATTAAAAAAATCGTGGAATATCTTCATAATTTTTTTTAATTTATGAGTGAATCTGGTTGAAAATGACAAATGAGATATAATAGACACTTGTTGAACTTTTTAAATAAAAAAATATTAAAAATATTTCAGATACATGTAACGTCTCTTTGGCAGTTACCATAGGAGCGAATGTTTGAAATTGCAAGGGAGACATTTACTTGTTCATTATCATTTTAATTTTAGATACATGAAAATGAAATGAAGAAATCCGTCCTAGATGGCATATAAAACGAAAATTGTCTAGTTATTACGATTGCTTGACCTTTTATAAATCTTTTTCTGAGATTTTATTTGATTTTATGGATATTTAGTTTATCAATTGATTATTTATTGTGCATCTTGAAATTGTTAGACAACGTTGAATATCGGTCAAATTATACGTTTTGTGAAATTTTCGGGGACACTCTGACTTAAACACATATACTGCTGATATAGAGTAGAGAAAATGCAGTTAGTTTTCCAATGGCGTGAGAAATTTACGAAAATTATAACTTCGTTGGAAGTTGATAAAAGGTGTTAAACATTTATAGGGTCTGTTTTTCTCTGTAGAAAACTGTAACTTTAAAGGTAATTGGAACGTTGTGAATTGTTTTAGCAATGTTTCATAATGGATTTATGTTTAGATAATTTTTTCCTATAGTTTTGCATATAGATACCTTTCATCAAATCAGGATAAAATTTTACCCAAAAATTTCCATGAACTTTTGAATCATCCCTCGTATTTGTATATACATGTATTTATATGTTTGATAAAGAATGTAATATTTCATTGAAAAGTTGATAAAGTTTGGAGTACAAAACATTAATCCGGTTTCCGTAATATTTCTTCATATTAAATAATTATGATAAAACCTTTGAGACAAAAACATTTTTAGAGAACTGTTCGTGTATTGTAGGCAGCGACTTTCTCTCTTGACACGTGTGGTCATGTTGTTTGCACACGCTGTTTAGTAAAGTCAAGAACTTCCCAAGATAACACCAATATTTGTGTCTGTCCATTGTGTAAAAACTGTCGTTACCCCGCCTGGATTGAGTTTGTTACACTTGTTAGAAAAGTGTCATGTATGGTATGTATTATTTTTGTTTTTTTCGTTTGCTTGTTCATTCGGTAATATTATGGTGTTTTTTACTATTTGTTTCATAAAAGTTAAATGAATTAAACAATTTCTTTTCAAGCAAAATATGTGTAATATACCGAAAGCTAGTAGTAATTACTTACCTTAAAAAAGGTACAAAGGTGGACAGTTGGTAAAATACATGTATAATCACTTTTTATTTTCATAATGACAGAATTACTGTGGAGCCTGCTTGTGTGAAAAGGTGTGTATAATTCATGTAAATTTATGTACCGTATAAGTAGACTTTTTAGCGAGGATTTAATTTTTGGTATTATTAGCGAGGGTGCGGATATCGCTCAAATTTAATATCGCTAATAATAAATTGCATATTATTTGTAATAGCCTTTTGAAATCGCTTAATTTACTTCTCGCTAAAAATTAATACCAGTAGAAATCGCTAAAGGAGTAAATATGATAAGAGCCAATTTTGGCCCCCTAAAAATCAACATTTTAGAATGACATTCTAATATGTTAAATTGATATTTATTTTGTAGAAATATTTCCAATGTCTTTTTCACATTTATGGGCACTCACTGGCTGTAAATGACCTGATAAATAGTGCTATTTTTGTTATCTAACCAAAAAAGCCAAAAAATATGCCTTTTTCTTGATGTTTTTTCTTATGGGAAACATAGAGCGCAGTTTAGAACATGAATAATTTTTATGTCACTAATTAGTATTGGATAGATACATCTTTCGTAAAAAATTAAAAAATGTTCTAGTTTGCGCTCTATATTTTCTGGAAGAGAAACTGCTTGAAAATAAGCAGTTTTATACAAAATATGCCAAAATGGCGAGAAAACGTGATTTGTATGGTGTCATATTTCTAAAATAACGGCATTTTGATCAAAATGAAAATGACCAATAAAGGTCGCATATATAGCTGTACAAATTAAAGCTATATATAAAGTAAAATTAAGATACATGTACTGATTTTAAGGGGCCAATTGAGACACTTACCATATATCGCTCTTTGCGTCTCGCTAAAATTACTTCCCCTTATACGCTATGTATCACAGGTCAACAACGCAATATTTTCTCAAAGTAAATTTTAATGGTGTCATACCAAACATTTATTTGGGTTTGTACGAGTGTTTGTCCCGGTAAAACCATGAACGGAGCGTTTTCCTTTGAAAAAAAATAGCGCATGAAAATCTAGAATAAAAACCTTTCACAGGTTTATGGTGCCTCTTTAATTCTCGAATGGCACATAAACAAATACATGTACAACTACCAACCAATGAATTTGTTCTTTAATTAAGCAAAGGATTATAAGTAACGTTGCATTTTGACCTCTATCATTTACGTGTGAAACCATGCGTTAATTAAGTCAAATATTGTGTAAATTTAAAAATATGTCTATTTAAAACAGAATGATATATTAATCCTTGCGCAAATAAATACAGAGCCCCGAAAATGCTGAAACGGTGCACTAATTATTTTTCACGGTAAACAACATGTTCACGATTAAACTTGACAATCCATGTACGCGAATGTTCCTAATACGTGTATTTTAACTTTAAAAATATTGAGAAGCTTCACGGACTCTTACAACATGTACTGAAGTTTGGGAAATACATGTAGTAGAATAAAGAAACAATCAAAAGTAACTAATGTATAAAAATAGTTTAAGTTTTTATTCTTGTCTTTTGCAGGCAATTTTTAAGTCAAATTGTGGTCATTTGTTTTGTGGCAGCTGTTTAGAGATATTGGCGTCTACAACATTGCCTGTATGTAATGTTCTTGACTGCCAAGAAAAATTACCGTCTGATGAACTAAAAGGGTGTGTGAAGCAAAAAATGGACATACTGGTACTGTAGAAGAGAATATATTACTTATATATATTTCATCAAAACCCCTTTTGCTCAACAGTGTAAAAAATGTGTTCATTGTTTAAAAAATATATATATTCAAATGTGTTAAATGAATTAAAAGAAATAAATGAAAAGAAAATACAATTAACAGACACATAAAAATGGTTGACCTTTTTTGTCATTTTCAGCAAGTTTTCGTTTCTGTATCACATGCTTTACTAAAAATTAGAATTGTTTTCGTTTTAAGGTATGGCGAACGTTTGAAATTTCAAACAAGCAGGAAAAATGCGATGAATTGTGTGGGAATCGAGTAAGTTTTAATATAGTTGATTAAAATAAAATAATGATTTTAATAAGTTACACGTCGTTTTTACATTTCTGAATCATATAAAAATAAAAGCAGGTACCAATATTGTCTTTATTTGTAAAGCTCAATTCTAATTATATTTAAAGGAACTGCTTAATTCTACAAGTGATAATTCGTTTTATACTTATAGCACAATTTCTAAGGAGGAAATCGTCAAAATTATAAGTCAGATTGTGAATATATCTAATATTTCCATCAACCAAAATGAATTCGAATTACCACATCTTTCCTAGATTTTAGAAATAAAGACACACTCATTGGTTCCAGTAAATGTTCTATTTAGGCTCGTTCTTTCCTCCTTACTTAAATATTAACAACATCCAAAGAGAAACTTGATAAGTACTGTGCAACAATATTTTGGAAAGGTGGTATAAATCGGATGTGAATTATAAAAACTACATGGCATTTTCAGAAAAAATGACATCATAGAAGACTTTCAGTACTCTACCAATTAATCTTTATAATTAACATGATAACATTATTAATTTTTTAATCGTTATCTTTCTTACTTATGCGACAATTAACCCTTGTCACGGGTATCACTTAGACCTTTAAAACTTCCCCAAATATATCTATAAAATCTGCAAATTTAAATAAAGTATAACTAGATTTATTTTTGGCAAATGATCTGTCATTCAATATGTTTACAAATATACTAGTAAGATAAACTCTTGTAATATTGAGTCAAAATACTTATAACATTACGTACTGCTATTTACATGCATGTGGGTTTCGTACATGCAACATATGGTTGTTTATTATGCATATTAAGTTAAACAGAAAATAAAAGTAAAGTGTATTTCTACATTTCAGGCTGTAGTGAAAGTTAAGAGCTGTTCACACTGTTATTGTTTTCCCTGTGCAGACCTGAAACTTCTCAAAAATGAAAAAGGCACCAGCGAAGATATTGCCTGTTTAGAGCGGACTTGCTGTGACACTTGGATACCAAAGCAACTTTTGGAATTTTTTCTTAAAATGTTCAAAGAAATTCCAGTGATGGTTGGCTTTTACTACTACATCAAATACACAAGACATTGCCTCATTCATTTATTTCTATCCTTCCTATTGCTTGGCTAATTATTTATGCAGAATGTAGGACCTACATCCTGCTTAATATCATTACATTGTAACTATCTATTAACTATGTAACCACTTATGTTTTAGACTGCAGTTTCAATCAAAGTGAGCGATGAGAAATGTTACAATAAGAAATGCAATGATGGAAGCATAAAAACGGTAAACAATAACATGAAAATTTCTTTTGATAATTATTTATGCAATGTATTTTGCTTTAAAATACGGCATTGTTTATGAAATTGATATTTTATTCGATGCCTTTCCTCAGTATTAAGCTCACCTAACTAAGGCAATGATTTAAGTTATCTTTTCTTTTGTCTCAATCTGTCTGTCGTGTATTTAATGCCCCAGTGTTGCAACCACTATTGAAATAACGACCACTATTGAAATAATTATATCAATAGTGGTTAAGAGTGCATTTCAATAGCAAACATAGTAAGTAACCACTATTGAAATACGACCACTATTGAAATAATTATATCAATAGTGGTTAAGAGTGCAGTTCAATAGCAAACATAGTTAGTAACCACTATTGAAATACGACCACTATTGAAATAATTGTATCAATAGTGGTTTAGAGTGCATTTCAATAACAAACATAGGTAATAACCACTACTGAAGTACGACTACTATTAAAACAATTATTTCAATAGTGGGTGAGGGTGTATTTCAATAACAAACATAAATAGTAACCACTATTGAAATACGACCACTATTGAAATAATTATTTCAATAGTGGGTGAGAGTGCATTTCTCTATAATTACCATAGGTTTCAATCACTACTGAAAAACGAGCTGTTGAAATCAATAATTTTATCCATATTGAAATCTTTATTTCAAAAATGAACATTATTTCAATAGTGGTTGCAACCTATGTTTGTTATTGAAATGAATCTCACCCACTATCGACATAATTATTTCAAAAGTAGTCGTATTTCAATAGTGGTTGCGATCTCTGTTTGTTATTGAAATGCACTCTCAACCACTATTGAAATAATTATTTGAATAGTGGTTGTATTTCAATAGTGGTTATCACCTATGTTTGTTATTGAAATGCACTCTCAACCACTATTGATATAATTATTTCAATAGTGGTTGTATTTCAATATTGTTTACTAGCTATGTTTGCTATTGAAAGGCACTCTCAACCACTATTGATAAAATTATTTCAATAGTGGTCGTTATTTCAATAGTGGTTGCAACACCCCAGTAAACAAAGATTTGATGTAATATAGTTTTTGTCCTGTTCGTCAGTCTGTTCGTCTAGCTGTCTGCTAGTCTGTGTATCTGTTCCTCTAAATATAAATAAAAATTTTAACCTTGCTCATAGATTTTGACTTGCTAGGGTTATCGCTCGCATATTTCACAGGTGTATTCCTTGGAAAAGAATTTTTTTTCTAAAAACCAAATTTGACTTCTTGACCTTGGAGTTTACCTCACTTAAAAATAACCCCTGGCCATAACTATCGAACCGCTGGTGCGAGATATTTCATACTCAGAGGTATATTCATTTTGACAAGACCTTTCGATTGGTAAAGATATTTTTTTAAACCTTTTGACCTTAACCCTAGAGTTTGAAACCACTTTTGAACAATTAGCACTAAGGGTTTCTGATTTCACAGAGTATTCCTGCCGAAAATCTCCTTCCTCTTGATACCAACAATTTTAACCGTTTGACCTTGACTTTTGAGTTTGACTCCGATCTTCACCATAAGCTGCCATACGAGGACTTTGGTGTTTCACAAACACATCTTGTTTTTTTTTATTTCAAAACTTGTAAAACCACAAATTTCTAAACCAGGTTTGTTCATTACACGCTTTTTGGGTAAATTAGGGACATAATAGTCGGTCAACATTTGACAATAGAATATACTCCAGTAAAGTCAAACGTTTAGATATTCTAAACAGCGGGGGGATGTTAAAATCAAACTGATAAAAAGCAGCTTTTTATATTATGTACTGTTTATTCAAAATTCCTTTAAATCTTGATTCCTTAAGCTTACAATGGGTCAAAATTGCCATTTAAATTCTTTCATTCATTGTGTTGTATAATTATGTAAAACAAAATAATTTTAGTAACAGTTGAACTTATACGATTTATAGTATTTCGCTAGAAATGATAGTTAATGTATTTTTTCATGCCTTTAAACATGCAATGAATTTGAAAAATTGTGCGAATTTCTTGCATCTGTGTGACCTACTTATACCGAAAAAGATGATGTCATGGGTTGTCAATTGTTAATAACACAACATTTTGCCCAAATAACTATGACAGAGGCTTAAGAAAACCAAAACAAACTGTGCTTGCTGGTTTTAGTACAAATAATTTTAAAAAATATTATATGAATATTAATGAGAAGTAAATCACGTGGGAGCAATCTCATGAATAAGATGAACATCATTTCTCCATATGACGTGTTTTTAATCATCTGTTGAAAGCAACATCGCAAAATTAATTTTCAATTAAGAATATGCGGTGTATAGTGTGGCTTCTGGATACAAATGCTGAACAATGAATATTTGATAAAAATTATAAAGAACCAATCAGATATTAAATAAACGGAAATGTTTAGTAGGAATAAACTTCGAATTTTCTCCATTTCTATTGCTACCTGTGATTCGCTTTTTAAAATAATACTTTGAAAGTATTCAATTTTTATTTTTAGATTAGGTTAAGGAACAAATCTTGTTCCTTTCTGCATGCATTTTGCATCAATTGTTTTGAAGAAAAGTTAAGTTGTTCTGATGTTGTGAGTGAACCGTTCATGCAGTGGAACTGTATTGAGGATTTGATTGTCTGCGATTGCCCTTGCTGCAAATCAAGAACTCCTGTGAAATGCCTGAAAGCTGTCATAGATGTGATAAAAGGACACGACTGGACGGTAAATAACTTATAAATATTTTTCCTCCGAGCATTAAAACTCCCTGTGCTACTGTATTAAATAATGTTATACTTTCCTTCCAGAAAGAAATATTCTTGAGAAAAGCAGTTTTTCAAGAAGAGTGTGATCAGTGTAAAAATGCTGAGGTATTTATATGGATACATTTAACACCTAATGCATCATTTACGGTTTTAATTGGAAAGGGGAATAAAAAGACATTATGTTGTCATGTAATTAAGGTCTTCCGTCTTCAGCGGAAGACCTTCTTGTTATTCTTAGGTTTCTTTTCCACTTTTATTATTCTTTTTTTTCTTACCGATTTTGTGCACGCGATTTCTCAAAAACGGCTCGATGGATTTTCATGAAACTTTCAGGACTTATGTTACATTACTTGAACCTTATGCATTTTTTTCCGATTTGATGACGTCACTTCCGGTTTGGAGATGTTGCCAATTTTATGATTTTTGAAGGGTCAGTTTGTCCGCAGACTTTCTCAATAATGGCTCAAGATAGAAACATGAAACTTTCAGGTATGATAGACCAAAGTCTGTAGATATGTATAACGTATTTCATTTTAATCGGAAGTGCCGCATGTCGGCGCTCGCTATGTCCCAAAAATAGACGTATCACGAATTTCAAAATTTGCAACACTTTTTCGAAGATATCTTTTTACCTAGATATATTTTGTTAAGACATATTGAGTAAAAGAAGTGCAGAATTTCAAGATCTTTCAAATGATATCTCGAAAAAAGGACTGGCCCCTAAAATAAGGGGCCTAGTGGGGCCAAAACTTTTTTCTTTCTATCTCAATGTCTATAAAGAATTTGTAATACCTCAAAGAAGCAAAGTTGTTCAAAATATCAAGCTCAATCTACTAGCGTCGTCTAAATGTGTCCGGCGACGTCACTTCCGGCCAAACCGGAAGTACTCTGAAAATACGTATATTTGACGTTCATGACAAGTTTTGGGGTTACAAATGTCTCTGGGGGCATAAAAATTAATTTTCTGTCCGTCGTCGTCACTTCCGGTCAGACCAGAAGTACCTAAAAATTTTTGCATAAATTAACATCCTTTTAGAGGATTTAAGCTATTTTGGGCGTTATTTCGAATTTTTGTTATAAATAAAATCTACTTCCGGTCAAACAGGACGGAAGACCTACTCGTTGCTTTGCAACGAGCTCGGCTCTAGTTTGTTTTTCTTATTCTGTGTCAATAGGCTTTCGCCACCTGCATGCATTGTTCACATGGATACTGCTCTGATTGCATGAAGGATATATCTGAACGAAGAGATAAAGAGTATCATGTCTGTGATGTGACATACTGCATGTGTCGCGTTCCAATTGCAGTTTTTCAAGGATTCTTGAAAAGGACATTGAAAAATGAGGTGTTGTTTTCATTTTTATGTAAAGGGACTTTTTCATTTTATTTTTTTATTTTCAAAGTTTCTACTGAGAGTAATTTTTTTAAAAATTGTGTTTTTTCTATGTTTCAGACAAATTTAGATCCCAGTGACCAGAGAATTGAGCAAAGGGGTAAGTGAAAAAAATAATAGAATAAGGACAAATAACATATTACATTTTTTTTTTATCTTTATATTATTTTTTTTACCATTTTACGTAGAAAATAATCTGCATTGTTCAATGGAATGCGGGGTGGTATATTATGAAGCAATTTGTGGGAGTTGGATTTCATACCAAGCATACGATTAAGCTTGTTTATATCAGGTTCTTAGGGATGTGATGGGATACAGTAGCATAAGTGTCAGAGTAATGTAAGAATATATGCAGTACATGAACCACATAATTGCAGAATAGCTATTTTTTAAATGAATTAATAGTATACATTTATTGCATGATAGTGAGGGAAATATGAAGATTTATTCAGCCAAGAAAATTCATATTCCCCGAGGGCTTCGGTGAAATATGAAGTTTTATGGCCTGATCACGTGATAATCTAGATCCAATCAGATAACGCGTTGTTTAGAAAAATTATAATGAGGTATAATATTTTTTTTTCCTTCCTTGAATGCGATATGATAAGTGATTCTTTGTGCACGTGCTTTAATGTAGATAAACCAAATATCTCAGTGGAAATGTCCATCGACAAAAAGAATCGCATCTTGTTGTTGAATGCTGAAATAGAAACAAAATCTAATATCAATATGCATGAGTGGATGAAGGATGACAAACCATTAAAAATGAACGACGGGAAAAAATATGAAGAAAAGGGAACTTTAACAAATACACCACAATTAAAAATATCTAATATTGGAAAAGAAGACGAAGGGAAATATACACTCACTGCCAAAAATGCTTATTACAAAGCATCAAGTAACTGTGTTGAATTCTGTGTTGAGAAAGGTGTGGTTGATTTATTGATTTATCATCTCTATATAACACATTTTTTTTAAAAATCAGATTCATTATAAATAGCTTCTTTTCTGGTATAATATCCTCTATATTTGGGCAGCTTCTCCATCAGTGTCGATTAGGACAGAATTTGGCGATAATCACCAACGAGGGATTATAATTGTAGATATAATCACAAAATGGCCCATTGAACGTGTTCACTGGCTTAAAAATGGAAGAAAAATTAATCTGTCTGATGTCGGGAAAAAAATCATTGAAAATAAAATTTTGGACCAAGAAAGCCAGAGGATGCTAAGTATAAACGACTTTCGGAAACAAGACGAAGGTTCATACTCATGTGAGGTGGAAACTCTCGGAGGCAAAGAGAAAAGTGCATCCATTTTAATGAAATGTCCAAGATGTTTTTATATTAAATTGAGTACATAGTCAAAGTATATATTAGTTCTTAGTTGAAATTGGTCAGCTGTTCATAAACTTATGTAATAACTATTGTAAAATATGAGAACTTGAATTAGTACACAGCTCCTTAATTTGCTTAATATTTTGAAAATATGTGTTATTTTAAAAACTTTATTTTTTCTGAATTAGTTTTACATTTATTTACAGTTGTCCCGAGTGTGTCTTTGTCACTTATCTTCAATGAAAAGAACCATTCCTTGCTTCTTTGTACAGAGATTGTGTCTAATCTCAAAACCAAAGCACCCAAGTGGATGAAGGATGGAAAGCAGATATGTTTGAACAAACAACCTCAAAAGTATTTGGAAAGCCGACATCCCATGACTAAACCAAGTCTGACAATATTTGATGTTGGAAAAGCTGACGAAGGAATGTACACAGTTTCAATTGAAAATGAATATGGACCAGGAATAAGCGAGACTAAAGTCTTTCGAATTCCAAAAGGTATGACTTGTTTATTTCAAATTGTTCTAATTTTTACCTGTTATAATGTAAGAGAATGGAGTGCTCTTCCGAAAAGAACTTGTGCAAAGAGTTCTCACACAGGTATTGATGTAATGAAAGGTTTGATAATGTTAAATAACTTTATGTTACTTAATGATGAGAGCTTTACAATCAAAATTCTTTCTTGTCAAAAAAAGAGCATTATACAAGGACTGTTCTGAAATTATTGAGACATTTACTTTTACTCCATAAAGGACAGAGGTAAATTCAGTTAAACTTGTCAACAGTTTATATAAAAAACAAATAAAATAATTAAACAAAATTTTTGATTTATAGGATGATTAGATAAGTTCCGGTGAAATAATAAACATGCATATGTCTATCGACCTGGAGCAGCATCGCTATGTCATTTCAAAGTCACTTCAGCCGCAGATGTTTTCGCATGTAAAACGACTCTGGCTTAACGTAAAATTCTACTTTGTAGTCATAATCATATTTCTTTATCGTGCTAATTTTTTTTTACTGATATCCATATTCCTTATCAGAATTTCAACGAACTTGCACATTATGATGACAAAAAAAAATTGAAAAATAATATAAGTTGAATCATTTTTGCTCCTATTTTTGATCCACAGGGGGTTGTATCTTGGTGTTACATTTTTCTGATTTCGTGACTGCCCCGGGTACCCCTACCCTAGACACATTTAAATTTAATTTTTGTAAATTGTATCTTGCTTTTATGAATTCTTAATTCTTAATATTTGTCAAACGTATATGCAAATCTTCACCGAAAGACGTTCAATCGAAAGAAACATATACACAAGATTTCCGAACAGCGCTCGACCAAGGGTTGATCCAAAAGTTATTTCTCAGTTGCTGTAAAATCTCAATATATTTCATCAATATTTTACTTTCCTTCTCTTTATTGACTTTGGTTTTCCTTAGTTTTATAATGACCTTTTGAATTAGTTTTTTTCTTCCACCGTATGACAAGCATGCTATCGCTTTCGTTATGACGGTTCTTTCAGTTCATCCACATTTCAAACCTTTAAACCTCTCAAGTCTTTCTGTTTGATAATCTCATATGTCATTTTGTTAAAAAGTATCTAGTTTTGAGATATTTATTTGGTAAAAATGTTTTAGACTGCAATGAGATGCATTGAACATGCCTTTGTCATTATCAAAATTGTAAGTTATTGTTTTCAGATCCACCAAAATTATTACTCTCATTCGTCCATAATATTCATGAAAAGTGCTTTACTGTGGTGGCAGAGATTGATTCCAAGTGGCCTCTCCTGATATCAAAATGGCAAAAAGATGGAATTGATCTTATACTTTTTCAAAATATGACAGAAGTTTTTGACAGTACTCGTCGGACCCTTGTTATCAAAAACTATACAGCGAAAGATATAGGAAGATACAAATTTATTGCAGAAAGTGTAGCAGGGCGGGGCGAAAGTACGGAGATTGAATTAAAAATCCCAGACGGTAAGCGTGGTTTCTCTTGTGATATATTCAAAAGTACAGTGTAACACGTCTGATAAATTCCATAAAAATAATAAATAAGTATCATACTGGTAATTTATATACAAATCATCATAATATTGTAGTTTGATTACCGGTAGATGTGGTAGTTTATATAAGGTATAATTATATTTCCTGGCATATGCAATTTATGAAACTTGTATATACTTCATAATGTTGATATTATGAGATGAATACACTGACCAAAAGGTATGTAACAAAATATTAATAAAACATACATTTTCTTTAGTTCTACCCAAAGTAACGATGGAAATGTTTGTCTTGAAAAAGAAAGAAAAATTGAAATTTGTGACGACTATCCATTCCGAATCACCACTTAAAGATGTCCGGTGGCTAGCTAACGACAAATTTATTGACCAGAGAAGGTTATGCAAATACAGGATAGAAAAAGGTGGCAACGAATATACACTGTATGTAAACGATGTTACACAAGATGATGAAGGTGTATACAGGGCTGTTGTAGAGAACAGAGCTGGGACCAACTCCAGTCAAGCAATCACGTTTAATTTCTCCGGCGGTGATTTATTTATATTTTTTTTTTACATCTAGAACGTTAAACATCAAACGAATATTCCCATTTTAAGAAAAGTTAAATGATATTTCATACATTTTTGTATTTTTTTTTAGAAAATCCTAAAGTTTCCCTCACACAAACAGCGGAGAAACACACTGTCGAATTGAACGGACTTATAGAATCATCTTGGCCAATTAAAAAGAGAATATGGCAGAGGGATGGATTAAATCTACCGAAATTGCCTGGAAAATATGACGTCACCGAAACCAAATTGAGGATAAATAAAATAACAAAGCAAGATGAAGGACTTTACAGACTCTGTGTACAAAGTACGGCAGGGATCGGTAAAAGTAAACAGATTCGGATATCGATAGAGACTGAACCAGGTAGTTTATACTAATATTCCTGAGTCCATTGTGTAATGGTTGATACGCTTTTATTACGAAACAGGAATGTACATCCTACATTCATACAGTGTATATGAGATAAATATTAGGTTTGGCTACACCTTTTGCATAAAATACATTAAATTTATTCTTTTGAAAGGAAAAAAAATGCTTTCAATGATTTGCATTTGCTATACAAGAATCAACTACTATGAAATGAACATTAAAAGTTTAACTGCACATGTTGGTCCTTATGAGCGTATCATCTTCTGGGGAAAAAAATCTCATATTTGTATAGATACAAGCCAAGTCAGGCCAATTCTTTGTGCTATTAAACTCCTTCTATTTTATTTGCATTATTAAGGAAGCAGTACTTACAACAGAAATTCAAATCAAAGTACACCCAGAAATGAAGCTTTAACAAAATCCATCACAAAAATGGAACAAGAGACTGTTCAGGCTGTGCAAAGCTCTCTAGTAAAGCTGAATTTTACTAAAAAGACTCAAAAATAGAAAGCAATCATTCAATATGTGTAAGTAAAATTGATTTCATAGTTCATTTATTAAAACACGCACATTGAGTATTTATGATCAAATACACTGTATATATTTGTTTCAGATTCATAGACCATACACCCATCGAGTCAAATGTGAAATTTGCAATAAAACTGTAAGTCTTTGATTGCATCACTACGCTTTAAAATCATGCTTTGCCTATCCTAGACAAATCTTAGAGAGAGAGAGGGAGAGTTGACATTGCATATATAAAATATTTCTTAGTAGAATGGCTTGTGTGTTATTTAGCGTCGCACTCTAGAATTTTTCACTGATATGGAGACGCCACCACTTGCCGGTGGATAGCTACACATTTTGTTCTATATTCGGTACTCAGGGCCATTGAGCAGTAAGGGATCTTTTTCCGTGCCAGTGATATCTGCGACATTGGACCTCGGTTTATACGGTCTTCTCCTAAGGACATGTCTTCACGTCCCACAGTGGGATTCGTACCAACGACGCAAGGATCAACTTCGCGACTTTAAATCAGACCTCTTACCAAATACGTTATGCAGGCGACTTGTTGAATGAATATATAAAAATATTCCTTTAGAAAATCATCAAACCATTTGTTTTATCAATTTTTCAGTTAAAATACCATTTCAAAAATAACTTTTGCTAAATTAATTGCTTTTTATCATTTCTTAGGCTATTGCAACTTTTGAAAACTGCAAAGATTCGTATTGCTTGGAATGTCTTCAGTGCGTTGCCGGGACATGTACAACATCTACTATAAAATGTCCGAAGGCTGGAGATTGTTCTTCGTATATTACAGTAGAAACATTCGCCAGATTTTTAAAAATTCCATATACGCTTAATATAGAGGTAAGATAAGCTACTTAACAAATTAATAGGGAAGTTAATGTAATAACTGTTGATTAAGCAGATTGATTGATTGATTGTATATTGTTTAACGTCCCTCTCGAGAATTGTTCACTCATATAGAGACGATTTCTGCCTTCCAAGCTCGCGATCGCCTATAAATAGAGTGTTTTAAACAATCAGACATTGCAAAGTGGAAATACTGAACATATTCATCTCCGCCTACGTAGATTTTATCTATTTGTATGTGGATAAAAACATGATTAACAACTTGCATCTTATGTAGACGGAGCCGAGCTTTTCTTGTGATCAGAAACCAGACGTTATAAAGATGTGCTGGCAAACCACTTATTTGTATCTATGAATATCGAAAAATGTATGACATAGACACAAAAAGTAGTATAATTTACCACTTCTCACATTTTTAAATAAAAAATATCGTATCGAAATGACCAAAGTTGAAACTTAATGTATTATCTTTCTTCACTTCCGTCATAGTGTCACACATGCGCATTAACGGTATATATAATAGTCCTTACATTGAACCCGATTATTATTATGCTTGTGACGCGTGAAAACTTATTTTTGGTCGTCTATGCATTAAATATTTAACTTATAATTCAAACCATACTTATTACTGTTTTATTAATAGCAGTTTAAAATATTCAGAGCATTTTTTACAACCAAATCCTAAAAATATGGATATTGATAAGATTTTTCAAATCCTCATTTTTCAGGGAATATAAAATTTTCTTGTTAGATGCCCGCTGCCCCACATAATTTATATGACATTTAACGAAAAGATTATTGGAAAATAAGATGTTTATTTTTAAAAGAAATATGTCCCTAGAATATCAAGCAGCAATTTATTTTTACTAGTAATGAAGTTCATAATTTTGAGCTAAATATGTTTAATTCACCCTAAAAAGTACAATGAAGTGGATCAGCAGATTTTAAGAAAATACGAGATTGGCAATGAATAGAAAGGCGAGAATTAGAAAATTCGTTGTATATATATATATATATATATATATATATATATATATATATATATATATATATATATATATATATATATATATATATATACAGTGCTGCTATCCCACAAGTTGACATGGGATGGGATCGGATAGGATTCAGGATTGAGGATTCACGATAGAAACATATAGAAGTTAATCCAATCCTATCCTATCCTATCCTATCCTGTATCCTACAGCCAATCAGATTCGAGCAAAGGTTCATTCATATTTCAGAATAAATTACAAAAACGAAATACGATATAAAATGTTTACAAAAGAAATATTTTTAAAATTTCAATAGAAAATAAAACATTTTTTTCTCAAAACACAGATTTACATTATAAACTTCGAGTAACACGGCGTACGATCTAACCGTGAACGATCACCGGAAGATTTGGGAAATCAATGTAAACAACAAAGAGTCTAGACATCGAAAGACCGTATTTCTTCAGCTTGTTTGGATGATTTAACCGATTCTTACTTGTGTAAAAGTGTTCTAACATGTTTTCTGTTAAATATGCTCTGTTTGTTTGGATAATTCCACAGGAACCGTCAACAGCAGACTTGAATAGGTGGTGTGCGAGTTCATGTAAGTATACTGTACACTGTACATGTTTGCATTTTTATACTTATTTATCCCTCAAAACAATGTTCTCATATCTAAAAATATAAACATTTTATTCTATTTAATATAAACAAAAATTAGGTGCTGAAAAAAGAAGTAGTGTAGACAGAATGGGGGATAAAATATTTACAAATACCCCCGTTACTCTGTCATATGATTCAATTAGCTATCAATGAGCTCTAAGACTAAAACAGTCATATGTATTATGTCTTAATCAGTTTATTAATCTTATTATTTCCTTAATTCTTTCATTTCAGTGTAACTTATAATAAATTAATGTAGAATCATCTTGACCATTTCTAATGCTACTGCTGAAATGTTTAATAAGCTCACTCAGCAGTGCACTTACATATTGTACATGTATATATGATGTATTGTGAGTTATGAAACATAAGTTTATCTTTTAATATTCATATTTACAGTGATGGATTTGCCTGCACTCATGCGTCATCATGCGTCATCACAGTATAAATGATTTTAATCTAAAAAGTATGTATGATTTTATTTTTATCATGTATTTTTTTATGGTCATTCAACTATATAAACATCATTATCTGCTTTGAGGTGACATGTCTGCAGGTTCTCGGAACAAGCGATTTTCTTCTTTCAAAAATCTTGAGAGTTAAACTGAAAGAAATGTTGAATTTTTCTGGTCATCATGTTGCTGTTACATAGATATTTTCTTCTTCTTTTACATATTCAAATTTCAAGACCAAAAAAAAAAAAAAGAAAAAGAAAACCAAGAAAAAACATTAAATAGATAAATACAAAGAGAAAATAGAGAAAAGTCACTAAAACAAATGTATTCATACTTTTTAGCAAGTTGACAAGATAAAATGAATTATAATGTACAAGTAAATTATCTTAAATAAGATTTTTTTTCTGAATTTTATATGACTGAGGTTGCAGAATAAGATTTTATGTTTCATGATTTCAAAATGCATTTTTTTTTTAGAGAAAAAGGTGAAATTAAATCCAATTGTACATGAAATGTGAAAGATAATCACAATCAAAAACATTTTAAATGTGTATGAAATGTGTATGACAAAATTTACAATCTACATGCCTATAATTATGTGATTTTTTTTTCAGAAAACCCTGCAGATTTGCAGCTGTGCAGAATGCAGTTTACGCCATATGCTATTAGAGTAAATGATGAAAGATGTTCAAACCAGTGTCAAAGCTTCCTAAGACTGAAATCATAGTGCTTTTATTAAGGAGATCAGTGTATGTTTTCTGTGCATTGTTGACATTTGTGGAACTGTTCAGTTTATGACCATCTCTCTGACAATAAATCTGACATTTGAATTTCAATTTGAGCGTCGAATAAGAAAGCCAAATTATATGCATGTAAAACATTATACAACTGTAATAAAAACATTGATAAACTTAAATTTAAACAAAGTTCATGTACCGGGTACATGTATCTGTGATCTTTGAATTAAAATTCATAAATGCTGTACGTGGATACTTTTAATGACTTTGTCTCATGGTAATGGAATATTCAATTGTTAAACATTGTTGAGGAATCACCTTGAATTGTAGAAGTTCGGGCTTTACGGACTGTGGATATCGGCCTGGATAGCTCAGTGGTTAGAGCACGTGACTTGTAATACAGTGGTCCTGTGTTCGATTCCTGGTCCAGCCATATGTTTTCGTTGTGCATTTCTCCTTTCCTACTACATTTGGTGGCCAGTGTGGGGGGCCTTGTTCAGGTTACATGTATGTGTAAATTAGTAATTCCTGGTAGGGCCCTAGAACTTGTGTCTTCGAGGTCGAAGACTGTTTAAGGAGGGAGGAATGTAGAAGTTCGGGCTTTACGGACCGTGGATATCGGCCTGGATAGCTCAGTGGTTAGAGCACCTGACTAGTAATACAGGGGTCCCGGGTTCGATTCCCGGTCCAGCCATATGTTTTCTTCGTGCATTTCTCCTTTCCTACTACAGAATAAAACTATTGTGTACTTGATAAAGTTTTTTTTTCTCATTTAAACACTGATAATTTTAAGATCCAATGCCAAGGTCAAATACAAACTTGCTTTACTCAAGAATGAGTTATAAATACTGTAAATACTGTGAATTCTGAATTTCTCTTGCATGTTTAATAAGATCTTAGAAACATGTGTGACCTCACTACAATATTTATTAATATTATACTTTCATGTAAATTACTTGAATCTGATTCGTCGAGAAACATTTGATAAAAAACACTACTAGTAACTACCCGCTGAATAATGAAGCCATGCCCTCCTGCGTAGCAACAGTCAACATTGCTTGACGAAGGGTGGTATTACAAAAAATATTGACTGCGAGGAATTTATGCATGCACGGTTCACTGTAATATGTATTTGTATAAAACATTCAGTATAATATAATAAATATTGCATGTAGTTGAGTGTAACATTAAAGATTTTCTTGGGGTGAAAATTTTCAATGTTACACTCAACTACATGCTATATTTATCATGTTTATATACTGTCAATCTGTCAACCAATATCAAATTTAGAAAATAAATTCTATTAAACATAAATTATTAAATTTTCACACATAAAACAAAATAGGAAATTGAAATACATTTGTACGGCACTGAGCTGACCATAAACTGAGAAGAAACTGAAGTTAAATGAAAAAAAAAAACATTTCGATCATCTTGAATTTTATTTAGCAACTATATATTTTGCATGTTTGAAAAATATCACATACAACAGATGATGAACTGAAATTTTTAAAAAAGAAAAAAATATAAATTTAAATGAAAATTAAATTTAATTTAAATTAAAATGTTTAAAATGTGAAAGTCAAAATATTCTAGATCTACATTTTGACTTTGTCTGTTTGGTTTATGGTATAGTCAGATCTTCTTTTTGAGAATTGCATACAGAATTTAACAAAAACCTGTTATGCAGGCACATTTAGACTATAGATACATGTACATGCAAGTTATTTTCATGGTGCTCAGTTTAGAAAAAAAATAAAATTTTACATGAAACATATACTTAAACATTTTTACCGTATAGGCCTATGATTTTTAAAAATAATTAATTATAATGCGTCGGCAGCAAGTCGCGATCCCGGGTCTCCCGATCATTGTTAGTAGGAAAATTAAAACACTAAGTATATTTTTTATTTAATTCTTCTGGTAGCCCAATTTCTTTACATATGTTCGCAAAATCAGTACTTGTCCACGTGTAATTACGACCTGTTTGTTAACATTTATTCTTAACGTGGCAATGATAATCGTAAATTTAATTTGTGCGGCGAGTCGGGAATTATGGAATGCCGATCTCGATTTTTTTTTTCCATTAAAATTTATAACATTTAAATGAATACCATAACTATGTCTGATTTTTTTCCTGGTAATTCCCTTTTTTTTCGTTTTGTCAAATTAATTCCTAAATATTAAAAAACTGAGAGTTGCAGGATAGGATAGGATAGGATTAGACTGAAATCATAGGATAGGATTGTGGATGCAGGATTCACGATAGGATAGGATAGAATTGTCAACTTATAGGATAGCAGCACTGTATATTGTTTTCTTTATTTAGATGCCACTGTATTTTGAAGTTTCTCCCGGAAAATGCATGTGTAGTGGGTGCTATAATGAGGTAAAGTTTACAGCAATGTGAAGGTTTTAATAGATTTTACCTTTTTTAGAACCCTGCATGAGCTGATTGAATGTTCAAGTGAGCTTTTCTGATGGAAATTTATCCGTTGTTTGTCATCGTCATCGTTGGCATCGGTGTCGGGCACTTTGAAAATTTTCATATTCTCAAGAACCACTTAGTCAATTAAACTTGCCAAAAGTGTTCTTGGATAAATAAATTCAAGTGTGTTCAAAGCCCAAGCCTTCTTCCACAGAGAATGAAACATATGGTAATAACGAACAGTATTCAAGATTAAAAGTCCATATAACAATATTGTTGTGTAGTTCTTTTGGATTTTGTGCAGGTTGTAGAGAAAACGATAACCCATGGAATAAAGAAAACATATGATTGCGCCCATGACAAAAGGGCCTTATGGCATTTTTGCTAAAACAGAGAAATAACGTCATAAAGATGTGACGTTGCAGACTGACGGTGAACTTCGACGCAGAATTTTTTTAACCACGTGTTTTGACGTTTGACGCATCGAGAGTTTTTATTGCTGTTTCCAACATGTGGAATTTATTTTCATTGATAAATTAATTTAATCAATATCCGAATCTCTCAATCCAATGATTTTAATAGATATAAATAAAAACATTTAGAACTGGTTTCTTCATAAACAAATATATCTAGATCTATTATTCGTCTCTGATAGCAATAGTTTTCCTACATGTATAAAATTAGGCTGTCATCTTCGCCGAAGATGAGAAGCTGTCGACAAGGTGCTTTTCTGATTGGATTATAAATCAACCTCTATAATCTAAATAGATAAATTTTATTGACATATTTATACTAGATTTAGGATACATGTTAGACAGGGGTATATTGTTAAAATATTGCAAAGGAAAATTGTCTTCATTTTTTGAGATCCGCTCCACCACTCTCGCTATCGCGTCGATCACATGTAAACATTGATCCAGACAGAGACAGATAGACAGAACATTGATTCATCGGTGCATACTGCTTAATCTTTTGTTAAATTGTTTGTACTAATGTTGAAACTAAGCATAAATCTTCTACGTTTTTACAAATTTAGCAATAATGTGTAAGAATGTCAAGATTTTTGTATTTTCTATAAATAAAAAATAGGAGAGATAACTCTGATGTCAACAATCGATGTAACAGGGGTACCAGAGAGGGACTGTCATTCGCATGAATTTGCTTCCGGATTAGAAAAGAGATATAAACACTTTTAATTGTCAGCATAATTTTGATTTTTTAAATAAGAAATATTGTTGTACTTTGGGAACAAGGTCCCATTAATGTTAAAAAGGAAAAACAAAGAAAAAAAAAAGGAGAACTATAGCATTGAACAAACGTACATTAATTTTTTTAAAAAATCTTTCATCTATAGTTTTTTTGCATGAAATAATTTAATAACGAATTTCATTTCTGAAAAAAATATACATGTATAGTATCTACGGTTTCATGAATCATGATGAAATAAATTAAACTTTAAAACGTTGTTTTGTCTTAATTATTTTCTTGTTGCACTAAGACACTTCAAGCAAAATGAAACAAAACATGTTCTAAATGTACTAACTTAAATAGAGCTGGTCAAGTTAATCTGATGAGAGAGAGAGAGAGAGAGAGAGAGAGAGAGAATAGAGGGTATAGATAAAAATATTTATATTGAATCTATTTATCTTATATTGAGAAATGTGGAACTCTGTTGAAAAAGATGAGTTTTCAAAACAAACAAAATCATAAAATACTGTAAAATGGAAGAAAAAATCTTTTTTGTCATTTAAACTACATGTATGGGTATTAATTTTCAAGATCTACAAACTTAATATACATGTAACTCTTAGGTACTTAACGTGTTGTTGTTTTTTATACAGAGTTCAAATGTTTTAAGCATAATAGATAAAATATAAATAAATCCCTGAAGCCATGAAGAACTTTGTCTTTCACAAAAGATCGATCAGCATTGAATGTCTTTTAACAGATCACTTAACATGCTATAAAGTTGAAAACCCATTTCATCACTGGACTTAAAATCTCATTGCACTTATCAGTGTAAAATATATTGTTTAACATGCCATCAAATTATGGATAAATGTCATTATACATGTATAAGCACATTTAATGATTTTATTTGTTTTGATTGACAAAAAAACCGTTATAAGTTCAGGGTCGAGTTTTATTTCTTCATGTAAATGCTGACATAAAATAAAATTCAATGCTGAAAATACACGACATAAAACCGCAACGGCATGCTTGCATTTTGTTTTATTTTGGCCGTAGTGCAGGGGATGGGGTGTCCGTTTATATTTCCGTAATATGTAAGGCTTTACAATGCTTAGCATATCAAAGCTTCTGGCACGGGAACAGAATGGAATTCATACTATTCATACTCTGTAAAATTCACATCATAAAATAAAATAAGAAAATAAAATCACTGGAATGAAGGGGAATTTTTTTAAATTAAGTTATAAAATAATATGATGAATTTTTTAAGATGCTTACATCTCTACAAAAATCTGACATTTCAACACTCAGCCAGTTCACAGACAATTGTCAGGAAAAATATATCATACAAAACAGTAACTGACTTTATATTTAGGTATGGACAATTACATGTTATTAATTTTTCACCCACCCCTACCCCTACAAAATTTATACATTAAAATGCACGATTCAAAAAATTACAGGATAAAGTTATTCATTTGTCTACTGGATATATTTTTTGAAATTAATGAGAAAAAAACAACGAAACAATTTTGTTCGAAATTCTTTTTCAAAAATTATGTAAATGATTTCTTTGATTTAATTCTATTGGTATGCTTCTAAAACCATCCAATTAAAAAAAAATCAAAGTATTCAGAAGTACAGAGACCCGGGCTCATTTACAGAGGAAAATGAATTTCTTACATGAATCGTACGATTATATTGTATTAACAGATAAAAAAAAAACAAGAATATCAGATTAAATGAAAAATTATTTTAAAACTATCAACATAAATGATAAGACACTGACAGTGAGTTTTCGATCCTAATACCAAGGTCCGATTTTGTCAGAATTAATCTGGTACCACAACTGAACGTAAACAAACATGCCAGTTTGGTTCCCTCTCCTGCTTTACCTCGATCGTTAGTGTAGAGAACTACGATAACACTGATTATCAGAAATTCTTACGCTAATAAACTCTGTTCTTTGACGTAAGACTGAATTTTTCAAAGTCATTACTACTATCTAATATTCATTTAATATTTAGATAAAACTTCGTTTTATTTTTGTTGCTTTATTTAAGGTTTGTAAATATCTCAAAAGCTGTTGAGAGTAAGAACAATATTTTTACACGTAACTTTAAAATGGCGACTATGGGGTTGAATTCCTGTCTTGAACAGGATGACATAAGCCGGCAATTGCTCTTTGAGCTATAAGCCCAGCTAAAAACAAGATTTTGTTAATTTAGGGTGTCATTATATACATGATAAACAAAACTGAATTCATAGCAATTCAGTTCCAGGTTCGCAGTGCTCATGATCGCTGTGCTTTTTTAAAAATGGCAATGTTCAGAATTAAAGGTACAAATATAAAATGAAGAATACCCGGTTATATGTATGCAGTATTATTTCAAACCTAAATAAAAAAGTGAATTTACAAGTTGTAGGGTTAATGGTATTGGGTGTAGGAGAGACACCCATTGTGCACCTAAAACTTGGGAAGTAAAAAAAATATATTTATTTTAACTTGTGTTCACAAAAATTGTAAGTTTCTGTCATTTAGATTTTTACCCCCCCCCTCCTCAGCAACACACACATAATCCTACCAATATTAATTCTGAGTCTATCTATTGTGTAAATGAATGCAGATTATAAATCATTCATTTGCTTATAAAATGTCCACCTTTTTGATTGGTAAAGATTAAACTATTTTTACTACTAGGCTGAAAAATATTTCGTGTATCCTTTATATTTTTCAAACAGCAGTGTCATTTTTAACCCTATGCAGACAGACAACCTTAAGATGCAGTGAATCAACCGAATTTCCTTTGTATTCACTGTCTATTGTATATCGTAAAAAACATGATATCACACTTCACAGTTTTTCTGTCTTTATATAAAATTTAGAAAAAAGAACGATCAAATAAATTTTCACTTCGCAGTAGCATTTAGGTAGCGTATTGTTGTTCCAGATATATTTTTTTTAATTTATTTTCACATGTATGGTAACTGGAGATACATCGTTTTATGCTGAATTCAGGCAAAAAAGTTACATATATTGACCTATCGAGAGCAATGTTTAAATTAGAATAATGAATTATGCAGGCTTATCAAATGACTCTTGCATGTAGTAAATATTTTGTTTGAGAAAATAATTGTTTAAAAAAAATGAATGGATGTCGCCCGCTGTTCAGGTCTCCTCCTGTCAGAGAAAAGTGAAATGTAAAACAAGCAGTCACTCACTATTCTACACTGATGAATCTATAATATATTATATATAACTTTTAAATACTTATTAATAATTAAAACAGACAATGAGATTAAAATAATGTGCATGGGTAAATATTCAATATTATACAACTATTAATTACCGTAGTAAATTGCAGAAGAAAATCATTTTACGTTCACTCTAAAAACGTTTGACGTTGTTGAAAAATATTACGTCATTATGAACCTAATAAAGTATCTTAGATTAAAATGAAGCAAAAACCTACTTAGAGTAGACGTGGGACCATAACAAGAGACCCATGGGCCTTATAGGTCACCTGAGCACCATGCAACAACTTTCAAATGATTGAATTTGGTTCATGTTTTAAGCTAGATGCTATGGCATTCAAAATTCTGAAAGAGGCACCATTGCTAATCATAATTATACACTTAGCAATTGTTTAGTTTGTTTACTTAATATGGATAAGCAGGGTAGGGGAACAAAAAAGTATGTCAACTAATCAGTAATATTCAGCAATAATCAGGAGTGCTCCCACCACATATGAACCCCTGACCCTAGGTCTATACATTGCACAATTTTTGAAAAGGCACACTTGCTTATCAAAAATGTTTGATTAATACCAAGGAGCAGATTTCAAACAATTCTTTTTCAGAATATAAGTATAGCCCCCCTCCCCATTTTGGTATCTCAGACCCAGGGGCCTTGAAATTCACAATTCTGGAAATAGAGCCGATCCCATCATAACTATGTTAATAGTTTTATTCTGCTTATTACCCAGGAGTAGAGAAAAAGATTTTCATAGATGTAATGTATTTTCATCATATAATCATTAGAGCCACATCCTAACACCATAACCCCTGACCCTGGGGCCATAAAATTCACAATTTAAGGTAGAAGCATTCTTGCTCATCATAACTATGTCCTTAATTAGATTATTCAATAATCAGAAGCAGAGAAGAAGATTTTCAGAGATTTAATGCATTTCACTATATAATCAATTGAGCCCCGCCCTAACACCAGAACTGCTGACCCTAGGGCCATGAATTTCACAATTTTGGTAGAGGCACTCTTGCTCATCATAATTATGTATTTAGTAAGTTTATCAAATACTCAGGAACAGAGAAGAAGATTTTCAAAGATTTAATTCATTTTCTCTATATAATCAATAGAGCCCCACCTTAACACCATAACCCCTGACCCTGGGGCCATAAAATTCACAATTTTGGTAGAGGCACTCTTGCTCATCATAACTATGAACTTACTTAGTTTATTTAATACCCAGGAGCAGAGAAGAAGATTTTCAAAGAATTAATGCATTTTCACTATATAATCAATAGAGCCCCGCCCTAACACCAGAACCCCTGACCCTGGGGCCATGAATTTCACAATTTTGGTAGAGGACTCAATGCTGATTACAATCATACCAACAGTTTGACTGCTTGATGTCTGGGAGTAAAGAAGAAGATTTTTAAAGATTGCACTAATTTTAGTGGTGTTTGCTCCACCCCCCAGGCCCCAGGGGGGCAGGGACCACGAAATTCACAACTTTTGTTCCCCTTCACCCGTAGATGCTATATGCCAAAATTGGTTGAAATTGGTTCAGTGGTTTCAGAGAAGAAGCTGAAAATGTTTAAATGTTAACGCACGACGCACGACGCACGACGGACGACGACGGACAAAAACGGATAGCAATAGGTCACCTGAGTTTACTCAGGTGACCTAAAAATTCATATTTGACAATTTCTAACCTTACTTTTTCAAAATCCGTGAAAAACTCAAAATGTATAAAAATTGCCATAAGGGCCCTTTTCCCATGGGCGCAATCATATTAATTTATTGAAATTTAAAAAAGAATATCAGAACAACACACTCTCAAGCGCCCTTCTCACAAAGAAACAAATTTAACCAAAATACAAACCAGATAATATTAACAATGAAATAAAGACGTAACTTTAAAAACAATCAATTGTCAATAAAATCATATGTTGGTTTAAGAACATAAAATATAACTTTACTTGAAAAATTAAAACTATATTAAGTTTCCGCAGAAAAGAAAAATCACTTTTAAAGGTCTCATTTAATTCATATCAAAACCCACACAATATCTACAAAAGAAAATAGCTAACTGACTGCAGAAAAAATGTCCATGCAGTAAAATGAACGACTCTTTGGCTACCCGTTTACCAGCCTAACTTTTAGAATTCGCCATGGAAATTCGACAACAGGACTAAAATCAATAAGTGGCTGCACACTTGACAAACAGCCACCACACTCACTGACCAAACCAGTTACTTTCAAAATGGCCCCATTTGCGAACACTCTCCACTATGGAACCAAATAAAGGATATAATTACATCAATTTACATTTGAAAGAACAAAAACAATAAGCAAAATAATTCAATTTCAGACAATTGTGCGCCTTGTCATGATCGAGAAATATTGTAAAATCAGTCGTCAATTCTAATTAACAGATTAGGAAAATCTTTAATAGCATTCTTTTCAAAGACAGCAAAGCTGTTATTGATGATATAAACATGTATACGGAAGCATCCTCAGGCAGTTTAGATTAAGATTGTTCAAATCATGATCCCTTGGGGAGGTTCGGGCGAAAAAGGGTGATGAAATTTTCATTAAGGAAGCACTGGCAAAATATTTAAAAATCTTATTCTATAGAAAAGCAAAGCTTTGATTTGTTATATTTGTACCTTTCGATACTAAACTGATTAGTGCCCATGAGAGCAATGCGACCAATGGCCGGGGTCCTTGTAATATAATGTTACTGTTAGTTTAAGAAATGTAGATTTGGTACACTTTTACATTGAAAACAGTGTTTTTGTTGGGTTAACTTTTCATGGTTTTTGAAGTATGAAGAGACCCGTCCTCCAAGAAATGTTAAGTTTCATAGATATTACTACTAAACAATTCTTAATCCATAAAATTTTAAATTCGCACGAACAAATATTTTCTCCTCAAACAAACCAAAAAAAATTGACCCCTCAAAAATATGTGATTTAACAGTATTCTAGATTTCTTTTTCGCTTATAGGATACGTTGTTCCTTTATTGTCCTCAAAATATTGCATTTTTATTTAAAACTTCCCAAAAATGTTTATCAAGGCTAAATACTTAAGAAAGAAACCAACTTCGTTAGTAAAAAAACGAAGAAAAGTTTTAAAACAATATTTAAGTGAATTAATGGAATTTAGTTAACTATAAAACTTGTATTCTGAACATAAATTTCTGTCGTCTTTGTTTTCCTTTAAAGTTACTCTTATTAAAACTATTTTTGAAATGCCCTGTGATCGTCTAGTCAGAATGTAAATTAGAGTACGTGGTCATAGAAATGTGGATCCACACGATGTATTTGTATATTGGTTCTTGTCTTATATAAAGCTTGTTGTCATTAAATCTTATATTTGGTTCAACATTTTCAGTTCATACAAGTAAGATGTGCTACTATACTTAATAGGGTGTAATAAAAATGACCAATTGTTTCCATTCCTTGTGCTTGCCATGTCTTCGGAAATGCAGTATAATGACAAAATGCCTCGGGTTCGCTTGTGTAAATAAAGAGATTCCACCCCAAAGATATTTTCAGTACTTGGAATCAGCCTTAGATGATAAAAAGGTAGATATTTAACACACATATATGCAAGTAAATAATGTTGTCTTTTTTTGTGAAAAATATTCTAATATACATGTATTAAGTTCTATCATACCCTTGATACCATTTTAAATTTCAGATGTATATGCGCAATTTTGGTCACCTCTATCTTGGAGTCATTCATTCTCACTTTCTAGTATTGGTGAATGCTATGAAGAGTAGTTGATTCTCAGTGTGACAACGAAACTCGTTTATATTTTTGAAATTAAAACACTGTCATGGAGTAGTCGTTGTCAAGATCAAATCACAAACTATATAGAATATGCCTTGCCAAACTTCCATTATGAAACACCTATCTATACTGAAATTATTTTCAGCAACCTGCCTTTTTACTTGATGTGAAGACAATGTACCCTGTGGATTGTCGAACAGAAATTACCAAATGCTCTACGTGCATTGAGAAGGTATTAATGCTAAGATTTAAAAAAATAAAAATGAAGAAATGGGTACCAACATATTTATATTTTTTGTCGGTCTTAGGTATTTGACCCTATATACCACTTTATGTACATAAACATTAACTCATAAGGAAAATGTACTAACAGCATGTATGTTTTTCGAAAGAAAAAGCCCTAACAGACAATTTATTTGTATTCTTTACAGGCGAGCTTTGAGATAATCCGTTGTACGCATAAGTTTTGTGACCGATGTTATGGAAGGAGTCAATCGATATGTGGTGTGTCATTTCTCATCAGAAAATGTGCCGTTAATGGATGTCATGAATTGTACCCGTTTCCCTGCGAGCAAACAAAACGTTTGAAGAATGTGGAACAGTCTGAAGAAATTGTACGTATACTGCTGGTTTTTTGGTATAAAAAGATATATAATTCAATAAAATGTGTTATCCTACTGTGCCCTCTTTTAAGAGATTAAAAAAATGGTAGACTTAGAAAATTCATTTCGGAAATATATACATACTTAGAATACATACATATTTTTATAAAAGCTACATCAATAAAGAATATTAAAAGTGCAAATTTTAACTATTTCGTGTACAAATCTTTGCGTATTTTTCAACACATTCCATTACATTACCAAATTAAATCATATATTACGTATATATTTAATCGAATTCTGGAGCCAGTCCCATAGTTAATTTGAACATTTTATCCAGAAATATATTGCTTTCTCCTGAAAAAATGACCTTTTCCATAATTTCTTTCTTTTCATTTCAGTTATATGAAAGAGATGGAACAGCCAGTAAGTTCAAGTATTTTTCATAAAATATCATGCATGTATCAGGTATCAATTGAATTAATGCGGAATGAAATAAAAATGCAAACATTAATAAATTGTTTAAATATACATGTACATACATGTATGCATATATTTTTGCACGTTAATTTATTGTATTTTTTGCTTACAATGCGTATTTTATTCCATGTAAGTTAATGCTTCTGGAAAACAAAAAAAGCTGTATGTCTTGTTGTCCTTGTTGATAAAATAATTATTCAGACTAAAAATCACATTAATATACATGGACATCAATTCTTATCAGCTGATCTCGGCCAAAAGTACTCAACTAAGATTTTCTGATCATCATAATTCAGAATAGTACTTTAGAAAGTAATTTCATCAACACGTGCTTTTTGCTTCCTTTTCGGTTTAATTGAAATTCTGTTACTGTTATTTAAGACGTAAGAATAAGAACCAGGGCTCAAGACCATAAACTGAGAATAGACTTGAGTCAAATTTTCTAATCAGTATAACTTTTGAAAAAAAAATTCATAATGAAACAAAATTTCAATTTATGTTTGTATTCAAATATTGAATAAATTTCAAAGTTTTAAACCATTTTCGTTAAGAAATAATTAAATTATTCAAAAATCTAAATTTTAACTTAAGTCCATTCTCAGTTTATGGTCTTGGGGCCAGATATTAATTTTATAAAGATAAGTAAAAAGTTCAATACGTAAGTGATTTTTTGGGGTTATATTTTGTAAAAGACATATATAGGGATTTGTCATATATTTTCTGTAGTGCTATAGCAGCATTGCAGCTCTGTCATCCCGAGAAAAAAATACAAGTTTAATTTAAAAACTATGCCTGTGTAATTACCAGAAAAAAAACCTGTAAGAGAATCATCGTGCACTTACGACAAGTCTTCGATTCTAGAACTTTTCCCAATAGGCAAATCTTATACTGATGTTCAGTGAATCTCGAAATATATGCATTTGATAATTATTCTTGTAAAATTTATTTTGATTTCTTTTTTTTTTTTTACAGAAAGTTCGGATATACCTGATGAGAGAAAGAACACTAATATCATCAAACGAGTGTTGGTAAGATAGTTCTTTTCCCGTAAAAGACAATGAGAGATGCAAAATATAGTTTTAAATTGTATTAATATTTTTTCAATTCTTTCGTACTTTGAACTTTTCTTTGCTGGCAAAATTGTTAACTATAAAACATTTTGATATCTTAAACAGTGCATAAAACTCTCTTATACATGTATCCACTTTATTTGATAAAATTAAATTGAAGGCAAATTCTTCATATGGAACATCGAAAGGACTAAGCAACATAGCATTTTCCTGCTATCGAAATAGTATTTTACAGGTATGCTGAAAAATATAAATATTGGATAATATTTTTCCTACATTGCAAAAATATACATTAAATTTTAAATTGTTCTTTTTATCTCTTCTGGTCAGAGACCAAAAGGGCTTATGCATAAGTAAGGTGCTCGTCGTCCGACCGTCTGTCTGTCTAGCTCCCTGTCTGTCTAAGTAAGGACTTGATCCTTACGTTGTGGGTTTGAATCCAACTGAGGGACGTAGAGACCGGTCTTTAAGATAAGACCCTTTAAACCGAGGTGCCATGTGGCAGCAGGTGCTGGCACGAAAAAGATCCCACACTGCTCAATGGCAATAAGTGCCAATCACAAGTAAAACACTTACGTCTCTTCACCGGCAAATGGTGGCATATCCATATGTGTGAAAAATGATTGAGAGGGACGTCAAACAACAAGAGAAGCTACTCCTCCTACAGTTTGGTTTTATTGACACACATTCAACAAGACTACATTAGCATACGTACATGTAATTCTATTCTGTTGCAAAGTTTCAAGTCCAAGTTTTTTACTTTTCTCTACCTTTCTTATATGTTCAAATCAGAAGCGTCTGGATATACTTGTTGTTGGGTTTTTTTTGTACGAAAAGAAACCAGCTTAGGTTTCTATGATTACTTTCTAAGTCGATGTTATATATTTGTAACTTTCAGATCCTTTCGGAAACCCCCAGATTTTTCGAATGGTTACTCGACATGTGTAAAACAAAGGTACTTATTTGATTTTTTCCCCTTACACTAAACAGCAAATTTCACTATCATTTCAATACAAATTCCCGAAATAATTCCGTCAGTTTGTGGTTAGATATGATATTATCCAGCGATCGTTTTGGTTCTCTACAAAAGAAATATGTATTTAAAAAAACACAATTAAATAGTGGTAATTAAAATCATATTCAACCACAATATGTTTAAAGATTCCATTTATCTAATTCATTTTATTTTATCTATTCAACGCAAAAAAATAAATAAATGAAATAATAATGTAATGCATTTTTTTTTTAATTTTGTCTGTTTCAGAATAAAAGCTGGGTATTTCTTCTGAAAGAAATATTAGTGTGTATACGAAGTCAGACAACTGGTGGCAGAGAGATGCTTGAACTTTTGCGTCATTTTCACCATCTATTCAACATAGCGTTAGTATATATATGCATGTCATATATTATACCTTATTATATTATATATTTTTATATTATACCTGAGAAGCATGTGTTAATTTGAATGTAGGAAGGGAAATACTTGTGCTTTTAATTATTTTAAAGCAATTCAGGATACAGAGAGTATCAACAGGAGGACACACTTTCCTTTCTGACAACTGTGTTGAATGGAATAAATGATGAATATGAAAAAGAAGGAAAAGGTATAATTATGAAATCTCTTGTCCACAATTTAAAAAGAAACAAGGATACTAACGCTTAAAATTATCTGACAACAAATACTTCAAAATAGATCTAAAATTTGAATTTTATTTCGAGGAAAATTATCCTTTCAAGCACTGGAATATGATTCAAGAATCTTTCAATTCCTAAAAATGGTCCTCATACAAGTTGATATTTGAGACCCATATAACTTTGGAAAACAATCCATTTAAGAACAGATGATACAACAAACTTGTGTCAAATCTTGAAAATAAAAACTTGGGTCATGTTTGAATGAGTAAAATGAATAAGTTGCACCGCGTAGTTTTTGTTTATTTATTCAAAGTTTTGCAAAAAAAGGATTTGATTGAAAAATATTTCTATATATTAATAAGGATGGTTTAAGTTAGGCAGACTTTTAAACATCACGAAAGGTTTTAAATTTCTTTATATTCTAGAAATTTATTATTGCTATTTGCATCATTTGCAATGACATTATTTCAATAAAATATATACTGATCCATTTATTCATTTTTTGTATGTATCATCTGTCCTTAAAAGTAACAGAATCTTGATAAAATTATCCTTGGATTCAATGATAATTCACATGATATGAAATTACAGGTAATATGTTATACATTGTATCTGTTTTGATAGGGCACGATTTTTCACACAAAGTACTGTTTACATTGTATCGAAATAAAAGGAAGAACGAAAGTGCCATCAAGTAAAAAATGACATTTTCTCCTAATGTCTCGATAACTATTGTTTTCTTAGCCTCTAAATATGTTAATCAATTTACAATTAGAAATCCTTTTATTTGTGTTATCTTACAATATATTTGAGATTCCATAATTTCTTCTTTAAATATCGTGAACTATAAGGATAAACTCTGAAAATTTATCATGAGTAAATGTACGTAATTGTAGGAATTTAGAGCGCGTTTATTAGCAAACCTTATGATCGGTTCAGCTCAATGAACACTCATCCCCATTTGTTTTAATGGAGAATCCACGTCTCCTGACAACAATAATTTACGTACACATAACTAGAAACTTTCGTATGAACAAACTGCATGGTTATGTCCTGTCTGTATGTTTATCAGTCGAAACTGTTATTTGTTGCGATGATTGCAATTTAACTTAGAAAGCATCGGATCGATGGATCGAAGATAAGGTCTTGAAATAAAGAGGATCATCTATTAGTTTTTGTTTTAGAAAGAGATGGCCAAAGGTCTAGAATACTGGATTAACATCTGAGATATATGATATTTTAACGACATAAATGTACATTAATATACGTGTCTCAAGTTTTACATTGAAGATGATTGGAAATTCGAAACATCTGATTCCTGTGTCAGTTTCCATTAGGTCATGTTAAAACTGAAATCGACATTATAATTATAGTTTATACATGTTTCATTCTTCAGTGATATGTATTTTTAGGCAAAGCAGCAGTAAACATATTGAAGACATTTGTTCAAAGCCACAAGAAAAAGCTAGGATTTATTACTATAAATATACTACAAATCCTTGTATGACTTTATCACAGCTTCTATCATGTTCCTTCCAATATGCATACTTACAATTATATTGTGCAAAAATGCACTTATATTTCAGCTACTGCCTCTTTCGTTTCTAGGATACCAACAGATGAAAAACCCACTGAACGTATTTAAAGGACAGTTGCTTGACAAATTTTGCTGTAAAGATTGCAAACAGGTATGAGTTTTTTTTAGTTAATTGTTACTACATCAGATGGTGCATACAATATATGCAACGATTATAAATAGATATTTACTAGTTAAATAGCTAAATTGTTAAAATGTACTTACTAAATAAGTGTTAATAAGTATAATTCATTTTCTACAGGAAGAGAGTTTCAGTGAGAGTGATTTTCTTAGTTTGCCATTACCAAAGGTAAATGACAAAAATATGCAGATAACTTATTCTGATATATAGTGCAGCAAACAATTGCTCTAATTAACACTATTTTGAACATGGTTAATAGGAAGCAAATGTTGAACAGAGTTTGTTAGGGTTCCTTGAGGAGGAAGAAATGGATATTTTTCCTTGTTCCAATTGTGGTAAATATGTCCTTTCGTTTTTTGTTTGTTTTCATTTTGAATCTTTTGTGGTTATTTTCTTTAATTTCAGTGGTAAGTAACGGGAGGTTAAAATATCATCAGAACGGTTTTTAATCTTTAATTTATTCCATATGAATTACTTACCCTTTTTAGGTTCAACACGTGTTTGTAAGCGACTAGAAATCAGTAGATATCCAGATGTTCTTGTTTTACAACTGAATAAGTCAGCTGATGTGAGTATGTAATGTAATAGAAAAATTTGGCATCATATTTATGTTCTCATTTACTCTTTACATTACAGTCATTTTATTATTTTACTCCCTACCCGAAATATCAAGAATAATCGAATAAAAAAATCCTCTAAATGCGTTTTGTAAGGAGTTTAATAAATGTAAACATTTCAGTTGGGATTGACTGCTTCAGGACTTTGTATCACTTATTCATGTAATGAACCTCTATTTTTGCTGTGTTTTCAATCAATGCGATGAATAAGGCACATTTGAAGTACAATATTCACTTTAGGTTGTTGGCTCATTTAAACTTATATTTTTCTAGTGGCTAAATCATCGTATTACTTGTACCGGTATGTCTGAACAAATTCTTTGTGAAGTAAGTTGACCTCTGTAACACTCGATATATGTTTTAGTCTACAGGTTGGAGAACAAGTAAGACGATTTTTCACGAAACACTGAAGGAATCCCTGGATATTGATGTTTTTAAGGTAATGTGTCAATAGAATTAAGAATAAAATACATCGTTCAATTTTAGTTAAATGCATGGTTATAAAAACTTGATTATTTATACTTTATACATGTATTTCTTTTCAAAAAATAAACTGTGATCAGTGACAATATCTTTTTAAAGAAGATCAAAAAAGAAGACATTGACTCCTACAAATTGTATGGAGTTGTTGTGCATCACGGAAGTGATAGCAGTGGACATTATATTTGCTATGTAAGAAGACGGCACACGTCCATGTTCGATAAATGCGATGACTCCTTTGTTTCTCAAGTTCGGGTGCAGGATGTTTTACAAAGCGACGCCTATTTGCTGTTTTATGAGAAGTGCGACTCTGCAGTTTAAATTTTGATTGTAACTCATTGACTGTGTTTTACCTTTCTGTTTTATATCTTGTTTTAAGAATGAAAACACCAGTTGTTCATTTGCGTTAGTGTATCAGATGTGTTTTGCCCTTTTTTGTCTATTAAGAGAAAAACACGGAGATAACAAAAAAAAAAAAAAAAAAAAAAAAAAAAACAAAAACAAACAAAAAAAAAACAAAAAACAGAAAAACAGAAAAAAGTTAAGAAAACTTCAAATGTTAGCAGTCATGCTCTTTAGATCTTAATAAAAATCTTAAGTCTTAAAAATGCGTATATATTTCTGAATAATAAACAATATTAACACAAGCATTTTTTTAATGGAATTCTGCATTTCATTGATAATGATTTTATTACATAATTCATTCTTGTTTAAAATCAGAATGTGAAAGCGTGAATCTCTGAGAGCATGTAAGCATAACTTGTGTTACTAAGTTTATCACTTTTTGAAAATAAAGAAGGAAAATATTTATCAATTCCTGTAGGAATCATTGTTACTTCAACGCTTATTTCTACTTAAAATATTTTGTCCTGTATTGCTCAAACATATATATATTAACCGAATATTCCAATATTCATGTTCATACTATACATATTAAGAATACTGTAAACAAGTTATTAATCAAGTGCGAGACATATTCGCGATACAAGCATGCCTCGTCGAATATATCTCGCTGCAAACCGGTCCTTAAAATCTCTGTGTCTAAAAACAGATCCAAAGAGGATTGATCTCGAAAATCAATCGTCTCAAACTAGTCTACCCCAAAATCGTTAAACAAAGTCGCGAATACAAGTTGGTTTATAGTATACTACTTCTAAAATTAAATAGTTTATATAAAGGTTTATCATCAATTGCGAACAATAATTCGTTGTGTATGCTTTTATCTTTTTTTTTTTTTGAGCCAAGTGGACTTTTTTTCTCACATTTTGACCGACATCCGTCTTTCTGTATTGCTGTCTATCCGTCTGTATTCTCAATAGCCACTAGGCAAAACGAAGGGCTACACATCTACATCCAAATATTGTTATGAACAAAAATGTCATTTACACATCAATCATCTTTAATTCGGCCGTTTATTATGAAAAATATATATAGCAATATTATGCAACTGCACCATGTAATTTTAGCTTATTCATTCCATTTAGAATAAAAATATACCGAATTAAATTTGAAAAATTCATTTGCATTAGACAATCAAACCTGCACATGTATGATGATATAAAATTTATAAGCACCGTTTTTTTCTGAAATCTAAAACTATCAAAACCAGCCTTTTCATTTAAATATTGAAAAGGAGAACAAATTTAAACTAAAAGCCCTTTAAAATCGGAATTCAAAATAAATATGATTATATTAATATGAGATTCACTGCTCCTTTAAAATGTTCCATAAAAATAATAGACTTGTGTTTAAAGCTTTTTTTACAATTTATAAAATAGCAGATAGGCATCACTAGACCCCAAAGCTTCCGACAAACTCGAACTTCGTACTTGACTGTCATTACAACTGTACCATTGGCCTCCGTCAAGATTCGATAGATGTTTCACATATGCCGTATAATGGCCACCGTATGTTGAGCCATGGTGATTAACAACTCCATACAGATGATATGTTGCAGGCCTTCCACTCTGAAATTAAGAAAAGGTCAACCTACTGTCCATCAAATTGAATTCTTGTGCTTGACATTTTAAGATTTTTAAAACTTTCTACTACTATGTATTTGTGCAAAGTCTGCTACAACTTGTCCCCTTGGATAAACTGAATTACAAAGGCTGTTCAATAAATAATGTCCACGGTGCCCGGAAAGAAACAAAAAGCGCTTTTAAATGATTTACCCTTAATGATTTCACTTAAAAACTCTCTTTTAAATAAAACACATGTTCGCTGCATTTTTATCCAATTTATGATTGTTTTTAGAATAAATTTTTGAGAATGGCTCTTCGTATACTGGAATGTGGCAGATCCTATGATTTCCTGACCTTGTTCCTTCGTTCTTAAAGATGTTTTTTTTTTCAAGTTTAGAAAATGAAACAAATCAAATGATGAAAGATCTGGCGAATATTGTTGATGTGACAAAACATTACATTTTGTTTTTCCCAAAAACTCCAATTTACTCTTTATAATGTGTGGGTTTGGACGCTGTAAAAAAAATGTCGTGAATTCTTGAATCTAGTTCAATCCTCTCATAAACCTTCCGAATTTTTGCAAAAGAATTGCTTTTTAGACTTTTGCAGATATTGAACTGCCTCCCGAATAAGAATTGAACAAAGAGATTACTAATTTTTAAGGAAATGGCATATAAAAATGTTTTGCGCTTTTGCAATTCTTTGCTCTTCTCAGACCTTGGCTGATTTTTTCAAGTGCATCTTATTGTCAATTTTATATGAGGGTTTAAAGCATTGGATTCACGTTTCAATATCTGTTTGAATTTCAAACAAATATCTACATTTTTCTTTTTTTGATAACAATTTTTTTAAAAAATAATAACAGTACATTGGTTGTGGTATGTCTTTGTCGCTAATGACAGTACCCATTTTTGATGCCCATTATATCATATGTATTTATTGAAATCCACTTGCTGATGTTTCCATAAAACAAACATTGGTTGTTTTAAATTTCACATATTTCAGTATATATTTCTTTGGATCTTTAACGAGTTTAACAGCAGCTTTCATGAAGCGTTTATTTTCACTCTAGTTTGCTAATTCTTTATCATTCTTTTATAATGCATTGTCTCGAATAGCCCTTATTTTTCAGCTTCTCACAATGAAACTATGTGTATAAAAGTGGTCACATATTCATATCACATAGATTCAATCATGGGAGAAAGTCAGGCTTAATGTCATATGATTTCTATTTTGTATGCTATGGAGGCCAGCTTATTATTTATTGAACATCCCTCGTACATGTCACTAGTTTCATCAGTAGATAATGAATGATAGGTATTGTAGTTTTGTATTTGTTTATCATATTTGTTTAAGATTCTGTTTTCCATTCAGCAAATTTGCTATTTATTTACAATTTCTAATCACCCGAGACTATCTGTAAGAATTTGTATTACTATACCGATTGTGGAACTCTAAGATCTTTACTAAATCCAATTCTTTTATAGGACTTGGCAATATGGAGGTTGTTTCCATAACTCATCTGTAAATTTTAACAAGTTAAATTGCAGTACAATAGCAGATATGAAATACCTAATTGTTTTTAAAAAGAGAAGAATATAAAAAATATTCTTTTAAAAAATCACACCTCCTGAAAGCATCCTAGTTGAAGAACGATGGCACGTGGTAGATGACAAAACTTCATAGCCTTTCTCGTTTTACCGTACCCTAAAATTTTAATCGTACATTAATTTTTTCTATCAAATTCTGTTAATTTCTCTTTAACATTTGGATTTACCTATCAAATTGCAATCCCTGCAAGGAACTTCAGATTCATCAAAAACCTCCTCGTACAACAAATCTAACAACCCGTCTTCAACACACTGAAAAAATCGGAAAATTATCTTATTCGTTAGCTAAATAAACATGATATGTATACATACATGTATATACCAGGTATAGTGCCTTATCAAGATTTGAAAGCAATTTGAAATCCTTAACTTATTTTGATATTGATCTTTCGATCAGTTTTAAATACAGGAGTCTTTATACATTAAACTGTCCATATATTTACCTAAATTGCAAAAGTATGTTAGAATGAAGGAAAATGAAACATTCTAAATGAACAAAAAAAACCCCTTAATATCAAAGATGTATCTAACAAAGAAATAAAATAATCACATGAAAATTCCACCCGGAAATACGATAAATTATTATTTCTTTTATATATGTAATGGTATAAACAAATATTGTGTACTTTATATGCCATACATATATAATGGAAATGCAAAAATATGGTGTTTTCAAAGCCCCTGTTATATGTTTGGACGACTGATTTACACTTACGGGAGATCCAGAAGGTATAGTCAGGCTTCTCATGATCTGCGTGTCAGTCACGTCTCTCTACAAGCAACAGATATTTTATGTCATCATTTTCTTCTCGAATTTAACATTTTGATAAAAATATCTTATGAGCTTAGCAAATATTAAAAACTTGCAAATTGTGCAGTTTCAAATTATTACATGTACTCTTGATCATTGTATTATCGATCAATATAAATAGATATTATAAATATAATATTTTTCACACCTTGTATCAGCCGGAGACTTAAAATATCTGCCAGAAGACAAGAAGCCCGAGGGCTTATATACTATATATAGATTGCACGCTGATACAGTAAGTGATGTGGAAATCGAATATTTATTACATACTTTATTATTAAAAATACCACGCATCAGTTTGACAAAAATACAGATAATAAATAATGCACTGACATGAAACTTATTATATCAAAAAACAAAGATTTAAAATTCATAGATGCATTCCTTATTAAATGAACAATGAATAAAATCATAATTTAATAATCAATATTTTGAATATACATACGTGTGTACAGGAGTCAAATGTAAACTCGTCAACCATTTCCATTTCAAATATTCGTGCCAGATCTAAAATAAAAGATAAAAAATTATTTTATTCTTTTATTTCTAACATGACGTTTGGTCTTTAATATTTTAAAGATCTATAAGGGAATACGTACACTGTATACGCATTGTGTATCTTCAAAAGGGGTAGAAGTTGCTTTCATGAGGAATTAATTGCCCACGAGGAAGAAATTTATGTTCTTTTTACATGTAGTACGTACCATCACAATCGAGTTTACAATTTGTAAATATATTCCAAATCACAAAACAAGTTTCCTATTGAACAAATTTCACTGCTGAAAGGATTTGTAATCCACAAAATTCAATCAATAGGAAAAGCCAAAAAAAAAAAAAAAACGATATCATTCCGCAATGTGACGTATTATAACACTGTTCTACCTTTTGTTAGCAAAAATATATTTAGCAGTAAATTAATTATTTTGTCAAAGATACCACGAAAGTAAATCATGTGTCTTCAAAGTGTTTAACATACATTTATGTTTATTCAAAATGTAAAACGTATTGCTAAAGTATATCAACGTTTAGTGATAGGTATAGGTTTCATATAATTTTTCTACAATTAACTTTAAAATTAAAATTCTTTTTCTGTATTGTCTTTTTTCTTTTATCCAAAAAACATTTTAAGGACGGATGATACACACATTTTTTTTTCTTTAGGGTACACTTGATATCATCTTACAAGCTTAGAAAAGTGGATAATTCTTTGATTTTTTTCTCCTAAGTCTTTGAAAATGAAATAGATTTGGAAAATATTATGAATGTCCTTAAGTCCTTTATTTTGTAGGGACGTTCTCAAGTTTGCTCCTCAACAGTTATCAATTATTATACCTTTTCCTGGGTTTTCATCATGTAGTTCGCTTAATAGTGTTAGGAAGAAGGAATGACAATCGTTCTGGTACCCGATGCTGAATTCTCTATCTCTTGAAACAAAACAGATGGAATTAAAAGTGCAGTTTAAGACTTTATAAATAATTATAATTCATCTTATTTGAAATTTTACTATTTTAGTGTATTCAGTGAGTGTAAAATACCTTTTAGAAACCATGTCCATAAATGCTGCTATTGTAAATGACTTTGGGCTTCGGTTGGACGAATTCATTGAACGTAAAAGGTTACAGAATGTATTTGTGACATGAGATTTCTGAAAAGAAGAAGATGGACAAAAAGCAATGTAAATGTTTGTTATCATCAATATATAGAAATACAACCAGATGCTAAATTTTACATTCTTAATACTAAAAAAATGATTCTGTGTTTCTTTGTTTCTTTCTTTTTTGTTCTATTTTGTTAAATGTCCTTCTTCCGAATTTTTCAATCATGAAGAGTCACAACTTGCTTGTGGAGATTTTTACAATTTTTTTTCCTATGCTCGACACATCGGGCCATTTAGCAATACGCAACACCTACTGCGAAACGGGACCTTAAATTGTTTGGTCTCACCTGAAGACCCACAGTGGGATTCGAACCCGCGACGTAAGGATCAGCAACTTACAACACGACTCTAAAGCAGACGCGTTAACCACTGAGTCACAAGGGCGACTGACAAGAGTAACATTTAGTTATGATGTAATCAGTTTAAAAATATGGATGAAGTTAAATGTTTGACAACTTGACTGTATATATAATAGGGATAAAATTGACAACACGGTCAGAGAAAGCCATTGACATCTTTTAAATTTAGACAAAACTTTATATTGTAAAAAGGAAGGGACACATTAATATATTACAAAACAAGGACAATCATTTATGTAAATGGTTTTCTGAATAAAATATTTGATTGTTTCCGAAAGCTTAATCCATGGATTAACTATTAAAACTGATACTGTGTACGTTTGAATCAAGGCAGTAAATAACTGATTAAAAACATGATTATTTAGAAACAAAACATTACAATTCATATTCTTGCTGTTTGTAATCTTTTGTGTATTTATGCACATTTCCAATATAATTGGTTTAAAACGATGAACTGTGGTATTAAGTCGTGTAAAGTGCTTATACTCTGCACAAGATGGACAATCACAGTTTTCTGCCACGCTTTGCACACGATAAAAATGTTTATTTCTACTAATGGGTTATTTTTTTTTTTAATTCTATGGTTTAATTAGTGTATATTTCTGCATAAATACACTATAGTGTGTTGTGTAAATGCTGGATTGGTTAATTGATTTTATGTTGTTTAACGTTCCTCTCGAGAATTTTTCACTCATATGGAGGCACCACCACTTTGTGGTGGAGAACCTATTCTCGGCACTCAGAACAGGGAGGAATCTTTTTCATGCCAGCACCTACAGTGTAGTGCGACATGGTGTCTTGGTTTATACGGCCTCATCCGAAGGACCGGTTTCCACGTCCCACAGTGGGATTTGAATCCGCGTCGTAAGGACTGACCCCTTTATCCGCGACTCAAGAGCAGACGCTCGAACCACTTCACCAAGCAGGCGACTGTAAATGCTTGGGAATTGCACTAAAGGTGTAGATTTCAAAACTTCATATTTCAAGTCTGCTGTTATAAAATAAGTAAACGTTCAGTCTTTAAATCAGATACTAGCTTTGAAATACAATCCAACTTTTCGTATGTAAAATATATCTCTATTTCCTGCTATAGCTATCAAATAGATGTCTTGTTGTGAAGACTAGTTCAGCAATCTTTGACATAAAGTTGAATTGTATTGAATTGTAAATGTATGTATGTTGTATTTTAAACTCTATTTTCAATGTATCCCTAAAAAAACATGCTATTTACCTTCAAATTATACATAGGTGAACTATTCTCAGCACATAGTAATACTTTCTCGAATAAATCTGGAGTCTGACTCAGTACCTGAAATCATTTATTCCATGCCTGTCTTAAACATAAATATTTATACGTGTCCACAACTTTGTTTTCTCTCCTTTGCATAAACTTTGCAAAGTATCACATAAACAATAGGCCCATGGGCCACATCGCTCACCTGAGAAGCTTTGACTATTCTGTTCTTTACCAGATTTCCGCCTTGTAATACATAATGCATTCCCATCCTACCCAACTGATCATAATTCAGACATTTTGAAATCTACACTACCCCAGGATCCTTCTATATACATACGTTTCAGCATTTCTGGCCCAGTGGTTCTTGTGCAAAACTTTGATTCCCAATTATGGCCCCGCCCTTCCCCCGGGGGTCATGATTTGAACAATTTAGAATCTACACTACCCCAGGATGCTTCCACATAAGTTTCAGCTTTTCTGGCCCAGTGGTTCTTGAGAAGATTTTCAAAGATTTTTCTACATATTTCTATGTAAAATTTTGATTCCCAATTGTTGCCCCGCCCTTCCCCAGGGGGTCATGACTTAAACAATTTAGAATCTACAATTTACCAGGATGCTTCCACATAAGTTTCAGCTTTTCTGGCCCAGTGGTTCATGAGAGGAAGATTTTCAAAGATTTTTCCTACATATTTTTCTGTAAAACTTTGATTCACAATGACCCCACCCTATTTTTGTGTTTTCTTGATTATCTCCCTTTGTGAGGTAACTTGGCGCTTTATTTTAACAATTTAAATTTCCCTTTACCCAAGGATGCTTTGAACCAGGTTTGGTCAAAATTGGCCCAGTGGTTCTTTAGAAGAAGTCGAAAATGTGAAAAGCTTACAGACGGACAGACAGACGGACGGACGGACGACGGAAAATGTGTGATCAGAAAAGCTCACTTGAGCCTTGGGCTCAGGTGAGCTAAAATGAATAAACAAATGAATAAAATAATCAATCAATAAAAACTCAATACAGAAATAAATGTTGCAAATATGCTTACCTGTAGGAGGGAATTAGCGTAGCATGTGTTTCCAATGTTTGGCAAACCCTTTCAAAAGAAATAATATTTTGATTTCAATGATATAGAGAACATATTGAATATTATGCTCTATAAATTAAGATACATGTGATTTTCATTGTTATTGTCTCTATGACCCTATCTGCAGTTTTACATGATCATTCCCCAATCTCAGACTTTATTTGATTAAAGGACATTTCGTGACAGTGGATTGTCCTTTTTTCTTGTGAGTATATCTCATACATCTTTATAGACTGAGGACTAAATATAAGTTTTGAAATATCCGAGTGAACTAAATTAGATAAACAACTTAATTGTCGCAGTTTCTTAAAACTGAACTCATTTTATTTTCTAAACATATCTCTAGCCAAACTTTGATAAAGCATATATACTTGTGGTGTTTTTCTTCCTTTCATTTGTCCCTTTGTGTTTGTGATTATAGGTTGTTCCTGTAAGATTAATGCATATGCTTATAAATTTAATAAACATTTACCAATCATAAATATGCGATAATTTAAGTAACTTAAAATGATCAAATCTTCCTTTTCGGGAAATCGTTTATATTACACTTATTTTTACATATATAATTAAAGAATACATAGATTATATTTACATGTACCTTTGTAAGAGTTTCGGGTTTTTTAAACTCCTCACAATCTTTTGAAATTCTATCCTGCTGCAAGTTATTACTAAAATTGGATATTGTGCCTCTACCAACTCTATCAATAAAGGTACTGGTATGATATGCACGTGCCTAAAAGAAGAAATATAGAAGTAATTTTTTTTATATAAAAAAAAATGGGTTGCAAATGCAATCATGAGTTGAATTACTTTAACTTCTCCAATTTAAGAAGCAGCTTCATGTAGAAATACAGTTCAAATAATATTTTAATTTCATATATGTCGAGTTGTACGGAAGCCCATTAGTGCCAACCTGTATATATAAAGGAAAAGCAATATATAAAAGCAAACTTCGATATATAAAGGAAATGCAATATATATTTGAAAAAACTCGATATATAAAGGAAATGCTATATATATAAACAAAACTTCGATATATATAAAGGAAATGCGATATATATATATATATATATATATATATATATATATATATATATATATATATATATAAATATATATATATATATAAACAAAACCTCGATATATATTATAGAGCAATGCGAAATGTATAAACAAAACTTCGATATATATAAAGAGAAAACTTTCCATCGCCTGGCCTTTAACATGTTTAATGACCTTCATTACAACAGAGACTTCGCCAACGAATGATAAGCGGCTCCCGATCAAATGTTTTGATTGCAATCAGTTGATGTGGCTGTTTCAGGATGGTATACAGTGTGCTATGTTTTCTTTATTTGTGTATCTTGATAATTAGGATGATAAAAACTAAATCTAAAAAAGTGCTGTTTTTTTTTCGTTTCGAACGTGTTGGGCAGAATGACACCAAAGACAGACTTTTCTTCTTAAAATGTATATTACATAGCACTAAATGACGTTGGGACTTTTCAATTGAAATTCGGTGCAAAAATATTATTGTGTTTTATTATGTTTTATAAGTTCTTTAACGTTTTACTATGTTTTAATATGATGTGTGGAAAATTTCAAATCGACTAAATTTACGACGTGGGACAAAAATCCGCAGTTTAATTTTTTTGTAAATGTGCATGCACTTACTAGTTTCTCTTTAATAATTTCCAAATACTTGATATTTTTTTCATACCAAAGACCTTAAAATTATTACAGTAATCGTACCCATACGGAAAAAAAGGGCAAACAAACTACTGTAACAAATTACTAACAAACCACTATGGTTTGAAAGTAGTTTAATAGTATAGCAAATCACATGCAAATGAGCTAACAAACTATACTCTAACAAACTACTATCAAACCTCTCTTAACAAACTACTATCAAACCACTCTAACAAACTACTATCAAACCATTCTTACAAACTACTATCAAACCACTCTTACAAACTACTATCAAACCACTCTTACAAACTACTATCAAACCATTCTAACAAACTACTATCAAACCACGCTAACAAACTACTATCAAACCACTCTAACAAACTACTAATAAATCACTGGTAACAAATCCATCAGCAAAACACTAGATTTGAATTTTCCTTTACAAATCCACAAGTCTTTGAAAACACCTAAAACAATCACATTTTGAAATATTCAACAAGTCTTGTTTCAGAGACTATTTAAATTCCAGGATTCACTAGTTTAGCTAATGCAAGTGCAACATTCCAACATGTTCCCTTTTGTTTAGGAGATGCAATTCCAAGTCAATGTCCATGTACTTATCACATATTCTCCTTCATGTTGTGTACATCTTCATAGTATTTTTCACCAAAAAAATGTTGTTGATCAAGCTGACATTTAAATATTCCCTGCTTCATCTGGCATGGAAAATGCTGCAATATTTCCTTTTTCTGGCCTCATTGCAACTTTGAAAGACATCTTTTTTGTCTTATTTTCAAGTAATTACTTCCCATAATCCAATGCATAACTGGTCTAAACTAGTATAGGAATTAATTAGGTCAATCTGAAAATAAGTAAAAATCCAAAGGTAGTAAAAAGCATTCGCATCCACATTCACAGAAGGTTACTGTAGTCCAGCCTTATTTTAGGTAAAACGGAACTTGATGACATGCATTAAATACCTCTTCTGTATCCAGATCCATCTTTTAATAATGTTAATTGCTGCTTTTTCCAGTCAGGGATCTTATAGAATGATACTAACAATTTGAATGTCCCTTCACCAGTTCCTTTGTTTCTGACCTGCTTGGTGGTTTGAAAATTGGCGCAAATAGCTATAACATCAGATGTAAAGATTAAGCTGTTCTTGGAAACTTCAACAATTCTAGATAATTCAACCCTAAACACATCTGTAAAGTAATTTCCCATGTAATTAGATGCCAATGCTATACTAATAAAACACTGTTGCAAGATACCAAGTCTAACAAACTATAAAGAAATCACAATCACCAGAAATGAAAGACTAACAAACCACTGCAGCTATTTTTAGAAAAAGTGGTTTGTTAGTGGTTCATTAAATGCTATACTATCAAACTACTTTAACAAACCACAAAAATATAGTTTGTCGGTAGTTTGTTGATAGTTTAATAGTAGTTTGTTAAAAATTTTTTTCCGTTTGGGATACCTGTCGTTTCTTCCATCACATACAAAGGAAGTGGGTACCTTCACCGCTCCCCTCTCTCCCATTCCAATTGTGATTCTTTTTTTTTTTTAAATTACAATCAATAAACATACTAGTAAATCATTTCATAATGAATTTAAATGAATTAGGGCTATTAGAAAAGAACTCCACGTTAAACATTAATTTCATAAATTATCGGTTGTGAAACCAAAGGTAATACGGCTAAGTTTTTGTAAAACAGTAAACAAGGTAGGTTGTAAAACGCAGTTGATCAAAATACATGTAAAGCTAATAAATGCACAGAAAAAAAAGATACATATACTTTTTTTCAATTAAGTGCATTATATTAAGTAATGTTACAATTACAGTTCATTGATATATGCATGTACAAACAAATAAACACTATTAAATAGCAACATTTTGCCGATTCTGGGAAAGTTATACATGAGTACTGTATAACTGATTTCCCCCTGCCAGGAGTTAATCTGTATAAGATATTGATGGACAGCCGAGCGCTACAGGTCACGCAGTGGAAAATTTTCTCTTTATATATATCGCAATTCTCTTTATATATATCGAAGTTTTGTTTATATATTTCGCATTTCTCTTTATATATATCGAGGTTTTGTTATAAATATCGCATTTCTTTTACATATATCCAAGTTAGTTTATATATATTGCATTTTCTTTATATATATCCAAGTTTTGTTTATATATATAGAATTTCCTTTATATATATCCAAATTCTGTTTATATATATCGCATTTCCTTTATATATCTAGGTTTGCTTTTATATATTGCTTTTCCTTTATATATACAGGTTGGCACTAATGGGCTTCCGTAGAGTTGTAATGTTTCTCTTCATATAAAATATCTTCTTTCGTGAAATCGTGAAAATCATCTTTATAAACGTTTCATTTGTTAAGAAATATTTAAGATCTGTAAATATATCTTGAAAAATAACACATACATGGATCGTTTCTTCTTTGGTGTTCTGTCGTTCTACTTGGGTCTGATTTGCTTGATAAACTGTTGTATCTTCTTTCTTAATGGAACTTGTTTCATAGTTTTGTCTTCTATTATTAACCCACTATTTTGTTTGAAAAAAATAATGTTAAACATTACTGTGAGGAAATCAAGCGTTCGCTTTCCATAATTTGACATAGCTTAGAATTTAGTGAACGACAGATCAAAATTAAAAGTCAATTTACTGGTAAATTTTCATATTACCTGTCGACTGTATGTCCGGAAATCTCTGTCAGTGCTGTATACATTTGGAAGAAAAGAAGTACCCTCGTGGCATGGCTTCTTTATATCTTGCTTTCCGTTTGATATTTTTGTTGTACGTTCCTGAACAAAAGAGTAGTTACAAGAACAAGGGGTCTCATTTATTTCAACTTCCAATGTATACGCAAGTTTGTCCCTGATATAATGCTGAATAAAAATACTTGTTCATTTTTTATATCTCTCTTGGATTGGTTTGAATAGTCAGTACTATGATTTGCACTTTTACTACCCTGATCGATGCCTATCTACAACAATATACATGCATATATAACCTAAAAGAACGACTAAGTATATATACTTATTCCTTTTTAGGTCCAAAAGCAATGAAGGTTTTTTTTTTCTTTACCTTTAGGGTTGTGTCAATATCTTAAATAAAAAGAAATGTATCAGTAAAAACATATTTTACAGCATCATTAATTTAAGGTAAATTTGACGTTCAACAGTTATATTATTTGAAGCCTAGTTTATCAAAAAAAAAATTTTAATTTTGATTTTTTCCCCTAGTATTTTGAAAATGAATAGAAAAATTGGTTTCCTACCATTTAAATGTAACCTTTGAAACTGTTGACGAATCTGTAAACCTCGACGGTACTTCGGAGGTCTGGAGATGATTATTAAAATTTTATCTAAATGACACCTTTTATATTACGAAATATTGATCATAGACTTCAACTTCTCAAACTCAAATAAACATCATTGCTTGATCTTGTCATTGACATGAAATCTTTAACTTGTGTTTTGAATAAAAAGCTAGTTAACAATAAAACAATTTATAAAACAGATTTATCTACCAAATGTAAACTATTACATTTGGCAAATTAAAGGAAATCATGACCCGAAAAAATTATCTGAAAGATCTCTAGAACTATGTTCAAATAAATAAAATGTTTAACACATATTTCTTTAACTTCACATACGCTGATTTGTTAAGGAAATTAATTGTTCAAAGTTGGCTAAGCAGCTATAGGGATTACTTTGATTTATCCAATATTTTTCAATAACCTAGTCTTTTAGGTACAATTTCCGTCTTTCTTAACAAAAGAATTTAAAAAATAAACACATTAATGTATAATAGTTCTACCTTTCATTTGACATCTTGGTTAATTCTACGAACCTATAAAAAATGAAAAATGAAATTGTCATAATTCATGTGAAGAGATATACATCATATACTATTGTATTTGATATAAATAACTGTTTTTCTCTTTTGAGTTTTGAAAAAAAATGGAATCTAAATATTCACATTAACGTTGCTAAGCAGCATATGTGTATAGCATATATGTGTTTTTAGTCACTTGATTTCTTTGTTTTACGGTAGTTATCAGAAAAGATCTCTTTTCTTTTTTTAAAAAAAAGTTAATATCATATCATATCTTTTATTTACATAAATTAAGTACCTTACCTCTATTTGTGAATAGCAAGTGGTATAGAACTTTTCTACGAACAGTGAGAGCGAAAGCGAAAGTAGACTATACTACTTAGAAAACATTAAAATTACCTATCAAAAGCACACTTGATTTAGAATTGGTATTTAAACTCTGCCAATGGTAGTGGATATTTAAAAAATCATCAGCCTTGGTCCTTGCAATGTTTAGTCCTTACAACTTTGTTTTGTTAAATGTAACAAATAACATTAGTCATGAACTCCGTACTGAAATCAGAGCTGAACCAAATAAAGATTTATTACAAAACATCTATTATGAATAATTCCTTAATACTTGTCTTAGTATACTCTGAACCAAACTTACAAGTGTTCATCTGACATTTTTAAGTGTTTATGAACATATGCCTACAATAGATAATTTCTTTAATTCATGAATACCGGTAATGATACTAATTTCATTTCGAAGTTGCTTTAATTTCATGTAAGTGTCTCTTCAGAATTTTAAGCAAAGTGCCAAGGACACGATGTACCCTCAAAAAATGAAAATGCACACAAAGTAATTTCTATGGAGTAAGACCACCACTGCATGACGTCCTTTTCTAATGGATACCATGTACCCCTGAAAAGAAGATTGACCAATTTACAGCCACACATACTGCATGAATCTTTCTAAACCGTTTTAATTGTATGGAGGGAGGTGTGCCTTGATATTCCATATTAAAAATCCCAAATGTGTTCAATGAATTCTGATCCTAGGATTTGGCAGTGCATCATCAAACGGTTGCCTTTTACTCAATATCCTTGGGCATTTAGCACGTACGTATACCTTTTTGAGGATGATTCAGACTGTTGGAGATGGTATCAGACGGTCGTGAGCACCAATTTCTTATCGTTTTCTTATCATTGAAGTTGATTTAACATTTCTAAAACTGTTTCAGTACAATGTGACAATCTTTTAACCTGATTGTGACGTGGAACCTTGGCCTCAAACGAAGATTCCGATCACTTCCGGTTCGGATAAATTTTATCCAAAGCATTCAAATTCAAAATGCAAAAACTTTTCGATGAATATGACAAAAAGATGCTTATTACACAAAACCTGAGCTGCAAAGTACATATTATTATTCTGAAGCTTCTGCACGGTACATTTGTTTTCATCGGTGAAAATTGATTTTCTTTTAACAATTGTTGAGAAAAATCATTTGTTATAAAAAATATCATACAATTCTATCATGTAGTGTTTAAATAAATTCATTTTTTAGAGTGAACAATTATAAGTTTTGTTAACAGTGTATCATTGCTTTACGTCATTCTAATATCAATAGAAAACAAATATTATGGACCCTTTTTATCCAAATAAAACACTCTTATATGGAAAAAAGAACAAGCTTCACTCTTTACAGATATTAATGGGCTTGACAAATCTACAATGAATTGTCCAAGAAGGTTTATTTTTAAACACAAGTATTACGTTGAGACAATTCTTTCCCAAAATGTAAATGCATAGAAAAGCAAATTCTTTATGTTCACTTGATTTTCTTGCAAACTCCATAATCTTAAGTTCAATCAACATATTCCCCTTTAAATTTTTCTTAAGATTCGCTCTTTTAGAATATCAAAGAAAAAAATGGTACTAAATTTTATTGTGGGAAGATTCTTCAAACAAATACGATGAGACAGTTGATGACATCAGAATACCAATATACATATTTAAGCTAAATACATGTACCTATGTACCCACAAATGAGTACTTTATATTTGTTTTCGAAGAATTTCAAAATTTTAAGCCTGATGAAATGTTTCCTCTTATAAATCAACTATCGTTTCATAATTTCAGTTTTGTGTGTGTGTATGTGTGTTTGAGATATACCTGTATTTATTTCAGTATTCACCTATCATTTATATAACTTAAAAATCACCCAGTTGTATACAACTCATCATAATTGACGTACCTCTTCACAATGCATGTATATGCAATTATTTTATTTTTCTCGTTTAATTTCTGACAGATTGATATTCGTACATATTTCTGCACACATATGAAAATATAAATATCTACGAATATTTTTGCAGAGAGGTGCACATATGTTTTTCTTAGTCCATTTCGATGATGATAAAAGAAATGGATTACAAATTCAATTATCAACACAAAATGTTTTTCGACTTTTTTGTAACCAAGACATGTTAATACTTAAAAGTTTTATCAGATTCCACAAAATGGAGTTTATAATCACATATATCCTCCTGGTAATCTCGACACCATGAACAGAGTAGAACGGTCTTTAATTCCGATATCTTCTATTCTTTTGCGAGCTTCTGGTTGGTCATGTCTGTATTCCTTCCCACTAAATGTCAACCGAATATGTTGTAGCTCGATGCCTACCCTTCCAGCTAGTGTCTCAAATATTCTGAGAAATTCGTCAGTCTAAAATGATAATTATTATTAATTTAACTTTAATGTAATTTGAGATATCTTCGACTGTCATATCATTATAAATATTTTACTTTATTGATTACATACCTTCTGAACAGTGATAGTTTCAGATTTATTTCTTGTTGACATCTTGACAAAAATTGTCAGAGACATTCTTAATTGCTGTTTTACTCTACACAGTAAACTACAAAAATGAAAAGTGAAAATAGAATTCTCAGTATACTGTTGGGCTAAATAAAGAAAACACGTAACTGAGATTATCCCAAACTATATATAGAGTAAATGTGTTCTATAATTAATACTATGGACAGTCTTATTTTCAGAAACTGGATTCAATTTTTACTTTCGTTTCTCTTTCCATGAAATCTTCCTACCGTGAATACCATAAACCCAGTGGCTGACATGTTTGTATATTGAATCAATATAGATATACCCATCACACTTTTCAGTTATTGTCGTTTGCAAAACAAATTATGATTTCAGAAGAGGAAAATATTACGTTTAAAACTTTATCTTCTGACCATCTGTACCGTATTAATAAGGTAGGTATAATGGTATTTATTTCTGGGCTATATGATTATTTTTATGGAGTAATGCTTATTATTTTCCAAATAAAATCGACAAATTCAATCTCGTTAGAGTTTAAATGAGGCATGTCGATTCAACAGAAGGCTAACACTGTCGAGAGAGAGAGAGAGAGAGAGAGAGAGACAGAGAGAGAGAGAAAATACTTCTGCAGATCATACTTTAAATTTCAACTTGTACTTAATTAGAATATAATTAAAATCTTATTTGGCTACTGAAAACTTATTCTCGCATATAAGAGGAAGATATATTTTGAAAAAAAAAACTGCAATCGCATCATCCCAATATTAAACGAAAATGAAACAAACAAAATTTTCGTTTTTGAATATGTACAAAGAGTGTCCTTTACATGGAAAAGGGGAAAACTTTGTTTCATTTTAATTATAGTTTGCAAGACCTTGACTAAAAACATTCATGAAATTTTGCCACTGTAAAAACTGTTTTCCATAAGCAAACATTTGCCCTCGGAATATACATGTAGAAACTTACATGCGGTAATGCAAAATTTTGCAGAAGCGCAACATTTTGTACTCTGGCACAGAAGTTTCACTCAAATACATTATTTATTCAATAGCTTTTCTTATAGGGTAAAACCATTGGAGAAGTGAGGCAGTCGGTGGCATCTATTTTGGGCGCAGAATATTGGCTGATAGATATTGTAAACATCGAGAACTTCTTTGTATATGATCCAGAAACAACAACCGATGTACTGCACAATCCCTTCTGCGTCATGGTGTGGGCAGAAAGTCGCGCTATTTCTGGATGTCCAACAACAACAAAACCCGACATAATCTGGGAATATGAATCAGATCCCAGACTGGAACTCTCCTGTGGCCATGCAATAAGTAATGACTGATGTGTAGTCTTAATCTTTAACAGAAGTGAATATACTTTATCAGATTGTGATACAATAGTATGAGATCATGTAATTTCAGACCTATAAAATCATTTTTATCACTCCATTTATTCAAAAAGATTGTAGATTTTCTTATACATACAATATAGGAATAAAATTTACAGGTTTTTCTTCGCAGCTCAGTATATCCATTTTTGTTTTGTTTTTTTAGCACCAGACAATTTGCACGGATTTGTACGTGAGAAGATTCTTCAAAACGAACACATTCTAAGGTGCCCGGCTAAAACAGATTTCGGTATTTGCAATCAGATTTGGGATAATCAAGATATCTTGACAAAATGTATGCTTACTGTTGACGAACACATATTTTTCAGTGCAAAGCTTTCCTTTAACTACTTGAATAGACGGCATAATGATATAAAGATATGTCCTAGGTGTAGCTCGTATTGTGAGAAAATAACTTATCAATCTCATGCTAAGTGCTTGAAATGTTCAAATGATTTATATTACACATATAAATTTTGCTGGCTTTGCATGGAACAGTGGCTACCAAATCATGAATGTGTCGTATCGAACGAGCATGGCAACAATGAGGAAATTTCCAGACAATTGCGACATTGTCCAAAAATTACCCTCGACTATTCAAACATGTGTGGTGTACCTTCTAAACGTCTTTGTCCGAAGTGCAAAACTTTGCTGCAGCATGATCAAGCCTGTAAATCTATGCTGTGTACGTTTTGTAAAACTGAGTTCTGCTTCGCGTGTTTGCAAATCGCCAGGGATGGAAAGCTCCCCTGTGGCGAGTTCGATGGTCGATGTATTGTAGCACCCATCCAATCAACAATGGAGTATTCTTTTGATTAAAATAAATTCATTTCAAACAACTTGTGAAAGATATTAATTTCTTATTCAATAATAGATAATCGTAATTTCTAAAATGAAAAATTAAGATGCAACCTATATCAACAAATAAAAATAATTATTTTTTTTCATTTGCTTTTCATTATATTTTTAATTTATGCATTAATTTTTATATATGAGCATTGAATAAAACAGATTTCACGTGTTTCGTCCTTTTTTTTTTTAAAAAGTGTGCAGATCAGTCATTCATTTAATGACAATGAATGATATTGTGGACTTTGAGCTTGTAAATGTTTCTTCATCTCCAATCTTTTCATTGTAAAATTCGATACAATTCCTACGACGATTACCTAGACACGATGTTTATTGTAAGAATTTTTATACGATTCTATGCATGCAACAATAAAAATTAGATAAACAAATCCTGATAAAAGCAAAAAAGTATAGGCATTGATTTACACAAAACTTGTGAACAGTCTTTACGATAAATCCGATCAACGCAAAACTTGAATGATCTTTTCGATAATGCATATTCTGATAGAAATGATTAAAAAAATAAATGATAACAAAAAGATTTTACACTAATTTTATATCATTATTTAATGAATGCAAATTTATGGTTAAGCTATGTAAGCTATATAATGATTAAGTATGATGATGAAATTTAATTTATGCATATTGTATTTAAAGACACATAATAGTATGAAGATTTTTTTTTCAACGATAAGCATATACTAAATAATTTGATATGATTACCTTATGTCTACATGAATATTCAATTTAAATTGAATAAAATACCTCACTACGAGAATTACTTCAATAGATCCCTTTATCAAGTATTGTGAAGTTTTGTTTCGTGTAGAAAATCAGAAAACAAGTAAATATGAGCAGCGACGGTGTCTGAAATTATCATTGAATTTAACGTTTTCGACAGTACTTGACTTACAGATTAGCTTGAAATAATTCGTTCCAAAGACGAAAAAAAGTATCTAACGTAATCAATTTACTACAGTGTTCATTTTTTCCCCATTTCAATGTATAGTACATGTTTTATAGTTTTAGACTCTCAAAAACTTTGACCTATCACTTGAAAATAAATTCTGAGAGTGAGTTTTGTCAATTTATATTTATACATGACCTTCGATTCTTCTTTGTCAAATCGCAAAGACAGATAAATATATAATTATGGACATATTCATGAACTCCCCCATTCCCCGTCCCAAACAAAATACATTCCTTTCAATTCCATATTCTTGATAAAAAAGCAAATAAATGCTTTAAGTTTATTCTTATTTACTTTAAACATGACAATAGGAAGATCATTTTTTTTTTGAAAACGCTAGCTAAAGAGAAAGTACTAAAACGAAGAATCCATGTTTTAGTTTCATTTTTAATTTGAATGAAGTGACTGGAATATATTCAAAGGTAAATCATCTGTTTATACATGATATTTATCTTTAAAACTACATTTATTTATACCTACAAAAGTTATTAAAGACAATAAAAATCAATAACCTGGTTTACGAAAATTTTGTAGGTCTTTTGAAACAAATCAATAAAATAATTAATGGTTCATAATATATTCTATATTAAAGAAAGCACTAACAAGTCATTATTTTTAAATTTTGCAAGCACAAAAAAAACATCGAATACAAAATTAGAATATCTCTTAAAATGCATATAATATTAATTCTAGTTTCATTTTCACTTATCTTTCTTGGTATTTTTGTTTTCAGAAACAGAAAAACCTATAATATTTGTCGACAATCATGGACATTAACTTAAATTTTTAAGGAAGTCTTTTCATGAACACTTCCTTTGTAGGAAGAAAATGGAAACGCTAAGCATAATTCTACTATGTGTATTTGTAAGTATGAAAATAGTTCACATATCATATTTGGATTATATATGATTATATACATTCAGAAAAACACATATAGATCGTATTAATAACATACAGAGAAAGAGAGGGGGTAAGCTGTTTCCAGAATTTTCAATAAAGAAAACTATCACTTTTATACTATAATCTTTTTTTTCTGTATACATAAACTTTATCATTTCAATATTTATATTCGATTAAAGGTATATGTAGTGCGATACTGTCTTTTATGGAAATACATTGCTCTCATCTCGAAACCTTTAATGTCCCTATTTGTTATTCTTTTATTTAAAGCTTTCTTCGCTATTTGCAGATTCCAGTTACAGTTCTACTATCTATTTGTCTACTTTGTATTCACTCGTATTGGAAAAGGAAGTGGAAATCGATAACTGTAACATACTTTTTTTTCATTACAAAAATTTGTAACGTTTCAGCTAGGATTTGCATGGCTGGGTTAACTTCATTTTAATTAAACCATGACAAATCTTTTTGCTTAACTTATGTATTTTCAAAATCTTTCAAACTTGCCAGAACTAAAACGTGTTTTGCAGAAAGAAAACGATATAGAGGCAAAAGGAGATATAAAGATCGGGGTATGTACTTCTACAAGATGATTTAGAATTTCAAACATGTTCATCGTTAGTAATTCATAATAAATGTAACAAAATTATCTGTAGGAATTCATTCTTTTTAAAGAAAAAGTAACTAAAATGTCACTAAATAAAAATTTCATAAAAAAATAATTTCGTCCAAGAAGATAATTTAAGCATCTGTTTTATCATTGTAGAATCAATCCAAAGAAAATGTGAAGCATACCTTAAGGGTAAATCAATACTTTATATTATCTTTAAGTGACATCCACACCTTTCAACAATTGCTGACTACCAGTAGATAAGTTAGAACTTGTGTCTACAGGCATTGTTTAATCAAACAAAACACTTATATTTATGGGCATATCTCAATGATACTATATTCAATTCACTCCTACTGTTATTGCATGGATGTTTTTTTTATAGCATTAAAGTATAAAGTAGAAAATTGTCATTTTGTCAGTAAATTATCTATCAAAACATTTTTCCCGCAAAAGCTGCAATATAAAGTACAGTACTTTCGGTAAAAAATATTTTATTCTTTAAATAAATAATGTGAAATACTAGTATTCAATTAAAAATTAATTTGACATGCTTTAACGAATAAATCAAATGTGATTTTTTTTCTCAAAATAAAAAGACTGCTTTCATTTTTCGTTTCTGGCAAGCAGTTTCAAGGCAGACTCGAAGATGCACAGGTGAGTACAAAAATGTTTTTCTTTCAAATTTTTCCACGTTTTGTTCGTTTGAGGGTGTGTGTGGGTGTAAATGTTTTGTTTTTATATGTTAATCATTCACATAAATTTGTAGATGCAAATATGTAACAAAATCACTAAAACTTTAATATTGATACTGTTTGAAAGTGCTTTCAGTCTAAAACGTTCTTTACAAGAAGATTAACCTAGTTGCTTACTAGTTTACCATATTTAACTATTTTTTGAAGGGAAAATACATTGCTGTTGACTTATCAATCAATTAGTTTTCTCATAGGTTTTCGTTATAACATTTGAAGAGATTGTATTTAATCTAAACCGATGAATATCCGAAATGACAAAAACATAATTATTAAGTATGCCTGTCTTTCTCTTGACCTCGTTTGTGGAAGAACAAATCCGTGAATTCGCAATATCCATGTTCTTACTAAACGCGTTTTACTGTAATAAGTATAACAACCCAATTTTTGCTAATTTAAATATTTCATAATTTTCTTATCAAATGAATTAGCAAGACAAGATTACTTTAAATCCTAGCTTTGTGAAAATTTGAATGAAAAATGATTAACTTTGAGATCAAACTTATTCATTTTCGTTATATGAATACTGCTTTAGTTGTTATATGATTTTTTACATGAGAATATATGTCATGTGGTTTAAAGAATATATTCTTTTTATTTTTGAAAGGATTGAGAAAGTAAATGAGATATTATGGTACAAAATACTACATTAATTTAACGTAATTACGATACGTATATGGTGGGTAGCAAAAGATCAAATTCAAGTGTAATGTTTATCGAATAAAATATTAGAGTGATTTGATGATCATACTAATGAACTTATACTAATAAAAATATAGATTCCCTTAGTGGATATGGGCCAAAGCGACAGAGCTAAACTGAACACAGACAAGGCACGTAATCTTAACAACTACCTGAACTAAACAAAGAGCTTCATCTGCTGCATAAATAAGAAAAATATAATTTTGGAGAAAATGTTAAATGAAAGATTTTGCATTCTATGAGCACGAATTTACTTGTTTTAGCAATATGATCCTGACACAACTGCAGCTGAAGCTGAAAAAAGACAAAGAACAAGGAATAAGAAATTAATTTTTACAGAAGAAGTAAATGTCAAATTATAATATGCAATATTGTTGTTAGATTAACAAAAAATAAGTCTGTAAAGTTACGCAATAAAGTATGATTTTGAACAATAAAGTATCTTACAAAAATTGTTATTTAATACACTGTATAAGAAGGTATATTTTATTGTATATTGCAATTTATTTTCATATATTCTTACGCTTCATGAATGCATTTTTTCAGAAAGCTTTACAAACAACCTGTCCCGAATTTGTAGACAAATGTGTAGGGGTTGATTATGCTGTATCAGACAAGTGCATACAATCTGATGAGGTTAATATAACTTATCTCTATGTTCTACGTATAATAGGCTATAATGCATATCTGTTAAATTTCTTCCAAGGAATTTGTCACGCTTTTCTATTGATCATGATGAAAGATATATGTAAGACTTTTGTTTTTCCACTAGGGCACTACTGATGATTTCCATATCATTTTTTTTTTAAGTGTGTCGGTAACTTGGTTCATTTTACTAATATCTCCAACATTGTAGACTCCAGTATAACAATAGATATTACATCATTTATCTATTATAAAAAAATAAAAAATTAAACAGATGAATATACATTTTGTATTGTAAATTATATCAAATCTGATTAGATTATTTTTTGGGATGCACAACTTTTAATTTTGTTTTTTGCAATCATATTTTTCTTTTTTATTAGCGTGGACCATCACATCAAGATCCTACATTCGTTGCTGATGAAAAATTAGGAGGACGAAAAAAGAAACAAAAGGTATAAATAATGCATGTCATATCTCTATACATGTGATACGAAATGTGAAAAAGTACTATATATATATACATTAATTTTTAAAATATTTTTTTAGAAAAAATCAAAAGCAACAAAGAGATCAATCGACGTCGAAAATCAAGACGGTGCGAAACAGATAAGGGTAAAAGAAGATTTTCTGTAATTTCAATTGGCATTGGTAAAGTGCTTGGTTTTACTGTCCTGCTCTTTGAATTATATTCAAAACCTGTATAATTATGCACTTATAGTACTATGTAAAATTCAAATTAACTCATTTTCATCATTTTATTTTTAGGTTGAAGAATCTAAATTATTTGAATTTGATCCTCCAATAGTAAGTGAAGTCAATAAGTTTAACATTCACAAGTACATCTGCTTATTTTTTAATGGAATACTGTTTCACAGTGATTACAAGGAAAGTCCAGGGATCTGTTATCTACCTTTGCTAAACTTAAAATGTTTAATTTTTTCCAGTTAAATTTATATATAAAAATCCTCATCCTATGTAATCATTCTATAATATCATTCCTCAATACATCTTCTAGTTGCTATCTAAAACGATTTGATTTTATTTTACAGGGAAATAAAAATCTTGGCAACACTTGTTTTTTCAACTCATCATTACAAGTAAGAAATATTGACGAATCTCAAGCAATTAACGACTTTGATATAATATAAACTTATCATTATTTATATACAAATTTAAGCAAAATTTCCATAGAATTTAATAATAATTGAAATTTTTCTCATAGGCGTTGTACTTTACCAAGTTCTTTGAAGACGCACTTTCATTATTGAAGGTAAGAATTCTCCAAATCGCTTATTCATTTCTAATATATTTTTGTTATCATCTCGCTTCTGAGTTGAAGGGGACATATCAACACGCTTGTGAGTTGGGTGATGTGTTACATATCGTTACATATCACCTTGTATCTCTGAAAGAAATGACGTAATTTACATTACAATCGATGTTGAAAATAGTCTTGATTTATAAACTTGAGAGACGCCCCGCTCTGCCGTGCCTCAATTAAGAATCGCAGCTTACAAACACAATTTTAATATGATAAATTTTCCTATTTTAACCTAATTTTCTGTGCATTGCCTTTAATTTTCTTTCAAGGTGTCAGCTCCTAACTTTCAAAATTTGAAACTGACAAAAAGTGTATTGGAATTACTTGAGAAAAAGAATGTTAACCATACTCAGGAATTAAGAAGTGTTTTGAATGCAGTTAGGAACATGTGCGTACAAATTCAAACAAATATACCTTTGTATATTTACATGTATTACTTGTATTTTCTGTTTTCATTACCTCTATTGAAGAGCAATTATACATTTTGCTCCTGCAGAGCAATAATAATGCTTTTCTTGTGTTTTTTGCTTTCAGAAATAATCAATTCGGTCGTGGAACACAAGAAGATAGCTACGAATTATTAAATACGCTCCTTGGAGGGATCCTTGATGAACTTCAAAATGTAAATGTGTATCTAGCGTTATATTCTGTTAACATCTTAATAGAAATAATTCTAAAGCTTAATTCATAATTCCTTCACATGTATGGTTTTGTTAATAATTGTAATGGTAATACCCATACTTTTGATATTGTTTTAGGGGGATAGAACATGCAAACCAATAGGTATATCGTATACTAAATACTTGTAAATTACCGAGTATTAATGAGTAAAAATATATTTCATTGCTCTTTATTCTAAAAACCGACTGATTTGCTGTTTTACATTACTTACTAGCATTTTACTTATTTTTTTTTAGATGTTGATTCTGGTGTCAATGGAATAAGTTTAAAAAATCTATTTACGGGGATATTCATAACAATTTATGTTTATGACTCCTGCAATGATGTAAGTACATGTATAATAATACTTACAGTGTATGCATAATAATTACTGAGAAACAAGTTTATTATAAAGATAACAAAAATGAGACAAACAAATATACTCGTATTGTAATTTTAAAAAAAATTAAGCTTTTCTAAGGCTATTGTATCATAATGAATTGCGGCGATCTATTAAATTTTCAGGTTGAGGTTGACTTTGAGGAATTTACAACTTTAAGTATTCCAATAGCAGATAATATAGATCAGAACTTTAAAGTAAGTGCTAGTCATTGTTGAGATTCTAAGATTTTTTTTTATCCCCACTCATCATTGTTGAAAACATTTAAGGAATTTAAGGAATTTTTATCCAACAGAAACTACCACATCGTGGTTTACAAACTATTTCTTCTGAGGATCCAAGGTTTGACATTGAAAAGGGTTTGGCAGTTTTAACCCAGATAGAAGACTATGAAGAAAGCGATTTACCATGTCGAGTATGCAATATAGGTGATGATGTTCATCAGTGAATAAAATATAATAATATTAATGTGGTGTTACATCTACCCAGAAACTATTAATGACTTTTGAGTTTTACCTAATCGCAAAACATCAGATTTGAAAGTAAGCGATAAATAACAATCGATCTCCTTTTTCATTAAATTAAATACTTAGTAAGTTTTTAAAGCATAAATCCTTAAAAAAATACTTTTAGAGGGAACCGGGAAAGCATACAGAAGAATGTTGGTGTTCACGCCACCTCCTGTGCTTGTGATACATATTGACAGATTCAAGATGGTTACTTCTTTTCAAGTGATATGTGTATTACTTGTGATACAATGTGCCTTTCAATAAGTCTTTAATTTATAAACATTTTGTTATCATCAGCTTATTTTATTATTTTTTTAGAATGATTTCAACCGCCTTACCAAGAATGCACAACGCCTTAAGTATCCTCGAATATTCAACATGGCTAAGTTCTGTTCAGTTGCAAACACAGTATGTTATAACTTAGTTTTATGAATTGTTGCACTAATCAATGGTTATATACATGCTACATTTTTGAATCACGTAATGTGAATATGTATTAAGCTTAAACTATATTTTTTAGGAACTATCGACAAACAGTCTGAATTACGAATTATATGCAGTTGTTGTTCACTCCGGTGCACTTGGTGGTGGCCATTATTATGCATATGTCAACACCACTCGGATGCATGACGTAGAAAAATGGCAAGAACATCTCAAACGATCGCCGCTAGATTTGGAAAAACTAAAAAGCAATGTTGAAGAATTTTTGAGAAAGAGGCATGAATTTCAAGATGATTCAGGACAGACTGAAGTATGCAAAGTCAAAGATTCTTGGTTCTATGTGAGCGACGAGTCTGTATGTTCAGCGAGTGTTGATGAAGTTATTAGCCATAAAGATGCTTATATCTTATTTTACGAAGTGCACTAGCAAAATGAAATAACTTTTGTGTATACTGACTACTCATTATGACATTGTCGCCAAAATTTAATCTTCTAAAACGTTTGATGTTCAAATTGAGTATATAAAAAATCATGCAAGACTTGGGTTAAATGTTTGTGTTAGAGATCAACATCGCTATGTGCGAATACAGTGTAAAATTAGATTATTCAAGAACAAAGCATTGTTATTTTATCTGCTTTAGAACGAAATTGTTCAAAATGCTGTCACAGTATAAGTTGATTTGAAGATGTTAATTGTATCCATGCATTGTGAAGATTATGAAGAGTAAATAAAGTTCAAAGGTCAAACATCAAATTCAGAGCAATTTACTCAAATGTAACGATTTATTTGCCAATATGTAAAGATCATTTATCAGCATGATTCCACGACAAAAAAAAAAAAAAAAACTAGGTGACTCAGTTATATCTTGTTTCATGCTTCTCCTTTCATGTGTGATGTGCTTAGCATGTTTAAGTTTGTTCAATATCAGCTTCTTCTCTAAGAGAGCTGAACTAATTGAAATAAAGTTTGGCGTATAGCATCTACAGGTGATGCGGAACAAAAAAATCTTAAGTTCATGGCTTCTGCCGCATTAAACCTCTTTGATAGGGCTAGCCACATCTATTATTGCACTCTTTAAGAGTCTATTTTACTCATGGACTTTATGTAGCCAATTTGTTGGTATGAATAAATAACAATAAAGCCCTCTACCAAAATTGTGAAGCTCTTTGTCCCAGGATCAGTTGTTTGCTGTTAGATAGGGGCTCGTGTGAATGTAAATTAAATTGAATTATTCGGAGTGTATATATCTCAATTGATTCGATAAGCAAAAGCATGCTCTACGTATGAACAATTTCTAAAACGAGGTAAATTATTGACAAGCAAGTTGATGAAACAAGAATATCAGCAGTCTCGTTTAAAGCAATCGTTTCGTACATGTAAGTTCTATGGTCGATAAAATGATCTTGTCAGCAAATACAATTTATCATTGAGTCACATGCTGTCGTTCGTTTTTCATACGTATTGTTAGTCAATTATTTACATTACACCGAATTGACGACGGATTTTTCCGTTATTTCACGATCATGACAAGGAGCACACGGCGGGTGTGACCGGTCGGCAGGGGATGCTCACGCCTCCATGGCATCTTATCCCACCTCTGATGTTTCGGAGGTCCGTGTTTCCTATGCTTCTATTTTGTATTGTTTTATGGACTTTGATATTGAATACTGCTCATTATTTCCATATCCTTCTCTAAATATCATCTCTCCTGGGTATAATGTGAAACAAAAGTGCATAGTTAAAAAATGCAAAGGTTCCTCTTTTAAAATTACATGGTTGATTAATTGATTGATTGTATACTATTTAACGTCCCTCTCCAGAATATTTCACTGATATGGAGACGTCACCATTGCCGGTGAAGGGCTGAAAATTTGGGCCTATGCTCGGCACTCAGGGCCATTGAGCAGGGAGGGATCTTTATTGTGCTACACCTGCTGTGACACGGGGCCTCGGTTTATACGGTCTCATCCGAAGGACCGCCCCATTTAGTCGCCTTTTACGACAGGCAAGGGGGTACTGAGGACCTATTCTAACCCGGATCCCCACGGGATAAAAATATATGGTCCCAAAGTCAGTTGACATTTTTTTCTCTTCCTGTGTATTATGCCAATAAACTAATAATCATTTATGCATGATTTATGATGAACTAGGATGTCTCATTAAAAATTGAATTTTATGTGGCCTCGGGGTCAATGATTCGGATTCATTGAGGTTTGGGACTCAAAAGATTACATGATCAAAATGTTTTTTTTTCTTTTAAAAACATTCTATTTCTGTGTATAATGTTAACAAACTAAATGCATTGTTACATGTGGGTACCACTTACTTTATCTTTAATTTCATAATTTCTTAACCCCATTGTCTAGAATTTATTATTTACTTTTTCTTTAAAACAAGATCAGTACATATGTCATATGTAAACGTTTCTGTAACCTATTCTATGTGAAGTTTGGTGATGAAATCCCTTTTAGGTGATTTTATTTTCTGAAAACGGAGCAGTTATTAATTTCAACTTTAAGAACTGGAATAATCGTTAGATAACATATTAACAATGGGTGTCGGAGTGCAAGGTGCAGTTATGAATATTTTTTTTTTTAAATATACTTCATGCATCAACGCGCATTGCTTCATATCTAGCAACAGAAATGAGCCCAGTTTTTATCAATGTCCTGGTCTTTCATTTTCCGAAATCAATTTTAGCAATATATATATGTAGTTATAAATAATGCCAGGTAATTCAAGGGTTTTCCATTTAATTATCGTGAATTGTGATGTAGGCTATTTTAAAATCCTAGTAATATTTGTTAAAAGTTTTCTCGCCTTAAGCAAGCAAACTAGGATATTTTAACCAGCTTCAATAATTTAATCAATAATTTTAAGCTTTTTTATCACATGCAACTGCATTTAAATAAATCATTGACTTTTTTGGGCATTCTTTCATACGAAACAATGAGCAATAGAGAACAACCGAATGAAGAAAAATTGAATGAACTTTTCCCTTAAGTTTCTATATTATGTGCAATAAAATTTATTTCTGCGGGGTCTGCAATTTGTAAGATTTTCTTTAATTCGTAAAATTGCCCAACGCCCTTACATTTAAAAACATGATTTTCCATCATTAAAAAAGCAAACATTGTAAACCTTTTGCTGACAATATATTCACGATAATATCGACATTTTATGCACTGTTATTTAAACTCTGTCAGGTATAAAGAATGTCAAGGTTTAATTTAGTTTTCTGAAATCTCTTCAAATACAATAGTTATTTTTAGTGCTTCCTGTATTGACTGTCCCAGGTTACAAGGTAAAATTTCTGAAAATGATTGCATATGTGAATCTGTATCGATCAAAGTACACCGATCTATATCTAATTTGCTGCATAGAGGTTCTCAGAATTCTTCTTTCTTTTTCTAATGAACTCCTAGGTTTATTTAAACTTTAGGCTGTACATGTCTTTATCTACAAGGTATACAGTGTCATAGGTTTTCTGAAAATTGCAATATTACATTATCTCTTTCAGAACCTTGTACCAATATCAATTTTATATATATATTTTTTTTATCACAGAGCACAAGACATACATTAAACAACGGTTATTCTTTTTTTTTAACAAAAATAAGAGACACCATATACTAGTAAATAAAGAATAGTCGCAGACAGCTTAAATTCTCTGTTTATAGTAAGTGTTATTAAAAAATAGAATTTCCCGAACTTGGCCGAAGTTGATCCATTCCTAATCCGATTATCTTGTTTAGCCATGATAAAGATTCATTTCCTTCTGTAGGAAACATTTGGCGTTAATTTTTCATTTCAGTGTAAGTGTATGATTATCAGGAATGCTGTGAAAGTTAAAAAAAAAGCTTTCACGTTTAAGTGATGAGCTATTTTTAAGACCATGTAATCTAACCTAGGATATGAAGTTTCGTTTTATTTTCCTGTTTCTGAGTATTATACTTTCATTTTCCCTGGTTTCTGTTTAGTCCCGAGCTTGACAAGCTTGACGAAGATGATGTACCAAAGATTATCCTCTGCCTCTGCCTCTTTCCTCTTACCTGTAAGATTTAATTTAAGACAATTTAAATATCCTTATTGTTAGTTATATATAAAAAAGTTTAAATTACCAAAGAAAAGATTGCGATTGCTTCTGAAATAGCTACAGTATGCATGAAAACAAATGTAACTCAATATGACTTCTTCTGCATCAACATACTTTTTCTATTACAGTCTTGCTCATCAATTCTTGATGTCAAAAAGAAAATAGCTCCTGAGTTTGGGGTAACTCACTATTCCGTCAGTATCGTCGATTTAGAAGATGGAATCATATATGAGGATGGAAGGCCAATCTCTGGACTGTCCTCCCCACTACAAATAATGGTCGGAAATGAAGACAGGCAATTCCCTTCGTATCTGAATACAGCGGAACCGGACATGCTCACACATGACGATTCTGAAGATGAACCGCGACTGAAAATGTCTTGTGGACATGCAATTTGTAAGCATTTATGACAAAATGCAAAAATGGCAGTTTATGAGACAATGGTACCTGATCTCACCTCTGATGTTTCAGAGGTCCGTGTTTGCTCTGCTCAAATTTTGTATTGTTTTACGGACTTTGTTATTAAATAATGTTCGTTATCTCCATATTCTCCTTTTTGTAATGCAATTTAAGCTATTCTCAATAAAAATTAGTACTCTTTTGCTATACATATATCAGCGTGTTTAGTCCTTACATACATGCATTTACATTATTCATTCAGTTGGTTTGCATGATTATCATTGTATACCTGATTATTGTTAAACAGCATTTTATCTCCTTCAGCTGCTGACAGTCTCTTTGGTTTCACAAAAAGGGAACTGATGACAAATATAGTGGATACCATACGCTGTCCAACAGAAGGTTGTAATTCGGAGTGGAGGATGCAAGAAATCGTACGAAAATCGAACATGACAGAAGATGAAAGAATCTTCTTTGAATATCGAATATCAATGAATGCAGTTCACAAAGAAGGTGATTCCACCTCAAGTTGCCCAGATTGCGGGAATTTTTGTCAGAGACAGGCGGAAGACAACAAGCGCGTCAACTGTACATTTTGCAGTAAATCAAAAGGCAAGGAATTCGATTTTTGCTGGGAATGCAAATCACCATGGTTTCCAAATCATAGCTGCGCCAAGTCAGAACTAGAGGCTTTTCAAAGAATCCTAAATGAAGCTCCTCTGAAAAAAATAGACTACTCACACATCGAAGGAGTGCCCTCTAAGCGCATGTGCCCAAACTGTCGAAGTTTGATTGAGCACGAAAGCATGTGTAAAGAGATGACCTGTATCAAATGTAAATTTAAATTTTGTTTTTCGTGCCTCACTCCTTGTCTGAATGGAAATCTTAGATGCAGCAGCTACAGCCAAAAATGTTCGGTTGCTCCAATTCAGAATGTGTTTCAATGACAATGAATTATTATGACAAAGTCTTCAAGAATTAAGTAGTCAATTGCTTAAAAGAAATACATATATACGTATTAACTTGAATAAATCATTAAAAAAAAAAACGTTTCCGTCTTTTGTTGATGTAATATTTACAGTATAAAGTGTTAATTTTACAGCATAAAGTGTAAATTTCACAGCATAAAGTTTAAAATTTACAGATTAAAGTGTAGATTTTACAGATTAAAGTGTTAATTTTATAGACAAAAGTGTACAAAATTTAATCTCTTTATGCGATATTAATATAAACATATACATTAGTTATTTATATATGTATATACTTTACTTATTAATATATTAAATGGTTATCTAAAAAAATAAATTTATTCAACTGCTGCCGGTAATTCCTAAACAAATTTGCGTATGATGGTATCAATATCATAGTCACTGAAAATATATGCATTTTTGTTTAATATGTCCTTCGCTTATATTCTAAGAAAGTCTTACTTGTATCAGTCATACTAATGTGCTTATTATTTGCATTTATTGTTAAATAAAAAAATCAGAATTAAATTTTATCATGCATGATTCATGGTTTGTTGGCTTTAAAATGTGTTACTTGGGATGTATGAAGCTGTTTAATTGAACATGTGAATTAAACAGATTAAAGTGTAAAATTTACAGATTAAAGTGTAAAAATAAAAAAAAAAAAGTAAAGTGTCCAAGTGGCACTAATACGCTTCCGTACTTTTTGAATATTTTCAGTGGAGAAATATATACAAATTATAACATAAAAAAAGTTAAAAAAAACAATTCTTTTTTCTCATTGATATTGTTTAAATATCATGTCGTTTATTCTGAAAAAAAAGAGTTCTCCATAGCACTTCCCAACATTAAAAATGCTATGATCGCTGAGCCAGAATTTTAACAGATTAACGAATTAACAAATAATGAAGTCAAGATCACATTTTCAATTTCTAAGTATATATAATTAGATTAAATGAAATTAAATTATTTCTGTTGTTACTATTGGTCCACTGTGAGTCGATATCGGATTTCATGACGGCGTCAGGTACCCCTATCATTGACTTTTCAATATTAATTTATAGTATAAAATTTAGGTACGTTAAAAATATCCTGCATATTAAATAGGTATAAAACTGTTAAATTGAAACTTGTTAGCTTTGTGGAATTTCTACTTTCATTTCCAAAAAATGATTGATTTAACTTTCTCTTTCATTTCAAGGAAAAAGCCTGCGCCAGGATGAAATGAATTTTATTCACAACATGGATTCCGTGGAGCATGCAGATATAGTTGCTTGAAAACTGGTTCGTATAAAGTTAAAAAATGACTTACATTCAAACATTCAAATATTTTTAAAATGTAAAAATCAAGATATTGAATAATACTAAATTTAAAATGTAGCACAATTAAATCAAAGTATTATCTGTGCAAGTGAATCAAGGTTTCACTTATTTGTATTAACACTGTTAGGATACTCTGTCATTCACGTCAAATTGTCAACTGTTACTCCATCAGATTATAAAATTTAACTAATGTTCAAAAAAGGTTAACCCCGATTTTTTAGCTGTCTATTGGACATTCAATATTTAAATGTACAGTGTATTATGTTTTTGAGAAGTATTCCAGGGAACCCCGGAGTCCATGTTAGTAACTGGACCGGTTTAAAAGAATCCTTTATTACACTTTTATACACATATATGGAATCTAACATTTAAAACTGTTATTAGAGGATTCCTAGTCTTAGTTTCAAAATTAGATGACAGTAAACTAACGTCTCAAAAATAAATGTACACGATAACTAAAAGGATATACACAGTATGACGTGTCACATTTTATATTCTCATTTTTTATGCTACAAGAGCCAAATAATGCAAAGGAAATCCAATTGTAAAAGCGAAACTTTAAAACAAATTACGAATAAAATTTAAAAAAAAAAAAGAAATTATTTAATGAAAACGGATATAAAATAGCATTTTTTTGTAAATGTAGCGATTTCTCAAACCAATCAAAAACATTGTTTACAAAGATTAAAAAGAAAACAAAGGACGAAGTTATCAATAAATGAGAATATTTCCATTTCTAATTTTTTTCTCTGTGATAACTGTTTAAAAGTTGTGGGAATTTATTTCTTGATAATTCTGCCGGAATGTAAATTAGGCAGGTCGATAGGTCAGCAGCTAAGGAGGCCTTATATTTATGCATGCAAATCTCGTGCGCATCTGTCTCTGTGTCCGACGCTAAGGAGGTCAAATATGCATGTAAATCTCGTGCGGCTGCCTTTGTGTTTGACGTCAGTGTGCGAGGACTATTGAAATTGGCATTGGAAGTCCTCATATAATTTAAATCTATTAGTCTACATTTTTAATGTCTAAGTCTACAATTTTATTTCACAATGAAATGGAAATATAAGGAATCACTGTCTAGTTTTGAGAGTATGCCAGGAACATCAACAATAGTGGGAAACATGGGATAATTTTAGCATAACGGGCTTCGCCCGTTATGATTGATTGATTGATTGTATACTATTTAACGTCCCTCTCCAGAATATTTCACTGATATGGAGACGGCACCATTGCCGGTGAAGGGCTGCAAATTTAGGCCTATGCTCGGCACTCAGGGCCATTGAGCAGGGAGGGATCTTTATCGTGCCACACCTGCTGTGACACGGGGCCTCGGTTTATACGGTCTCATCCGAAGGACCGTCCCATTTAGTCGCCTTTTACGACAAGCAAGGGGGTACTGAGGACCTATTCTAACCCGGATCCCCATGGGAATTCGCCCGTTATGCAAATTATCCCATGTTTCACACTATTGTTGATGCCCTGGCATACTCACAAAACTAGACAGTGATTCCTTAATTAATGAGTAAGAAAACGAAGTTATTGAATAAATATAGAGTTACAAAATCGGAAGAATTAAAATGAAACAAGACTACAACTTCGCAAATAAAACTGTTTCAAGAGAAACAATGCAATAAATTGTTCATCATATCCGCCCCCCCCCCCCCCCCCAAAAAAAAAAACAAACAAACAAACAAACAAACAAACAAACTTTCTAATTAGGCATTACTCTCAAAGTTGCTTTTAATTTAAATGTAAAGTTATAGAAACCTTGGATGCTTAACATTTGGATAAAGCAATCAGCATAATTTGACGTCAACTACTCTCTGGGGTTTTTGTTCAACGAAAAGAAATTGGAAACGTTGAGTATATGATGAAAATCATGCCAGTGACTGGGAAATATGCATTTTTATGTCCAGTCACGTGTAATCTAGAGTCAATCAGATACCGAGTTTTATAACAGGTCGGAGAGAATACTCGAAATCGGGTATTATCCGTGAAATCGCGTATAATACTCGATATTAGGGTATCGTTGAATCCGCGAAATCGGGTATAGGAGGTGTAATCACCTAATAAAACTTAAAGAATGGGATGGCGCATGTTGCCAAGTTAACTTTCATCTAGATACACATATTCTCTAAAGGTATCACGAGCCAAGTAAGAATTTGGGCGTCAAGATTAATGCACTCGGGACAACAAATACCCGTGGAGCTCAGTACATTTCATGATCTGCACACAAAAAGGCGTTCGATTTGCTTTATATTTTACCTTATGTTGAAAGTATATGCATCTTCCTAATGTTCATTCCCAACACAACAGAATTGTAAAGTATTAGAATTCGGGAATTTATAATAATTCCCCATCAACACGACAAACATGAACAATTTGTAAATAAATCAAATTATACAGAAACAGATTTCACACACCAGATATGATGCCATGTATAATCAAAGTACTGAAAGTACTGAAAAGCGGTTAGCATGCTTTCATCGAATATGTACAGTGTACAATAACAAAAAATGCATTGAATGATGATATTAAAGTTAGCATGCATATCTTTGTCCAATGTCAATTGATTTAATTTAATGTGATAACATTTTTTTGATAAAATGACTTATAAAAATCGTTTTTTAAATAGTTATTGCCATCTTTAATCGGCACATGTTTACAATCCTTCTTCGATGGCCGCCATTTTGGAAACGGAAGAAGACTAAATGTCTGACTTTATTCCGTAATTTATTTTTCCCCGGATAAATGGTACAGTAATATTAAAAAAGATATTGAATTGTTTTGTTTTATTTGTTGATTTAACATAGTTATGTATTTCATACCGTTTATGACAATTCTCAAGTCAATAGTTCTGTAACTTAGATGCATTTTAATGTCCCAGCAAATTATAATGCACAAGCTAATACGTTCAGTAATTAAAATCTAACTGGAAAAAATTGCAAACAATTATCATAATTATCGAGTACATCACTAAAAAGTAATTTAAACCCAAGCTGATCATCATAACTGTATCAAAACATATCAATCTAGTGTGCCAATTATTGACACAGGTAAGGTGACTGCGTGCGTTCAGCCGTAACTAATCCCTTCATTATCGTACTCAAGGTGTCAGACAGTGTAAACAAAGGCTTCACTAAGGAAGTCAGAGTTGTGAACAAGGTCACAATTATGGAAAAAATACTACGATGGACCAAATTTTTGTATCAGATGAAACGAAATTCTAATATTTTCTTATCAGAATATCAGATGAAATTATTAATGAATATATAAGAAACGGTTTTGTGCTCTGATATTATATTGGAATAGCCGAAATATTCGTTTAACCGCGATCGGATTAAGTGGAAGCCACTGCACTTAACTAAATGGTATAACCAATAAAATCACAGACTGATGTCACAAATATTTGTTTCAAAATATCAACCTGAGATTTTCAGTTCGAAAGACAGGAAGTTCAATTTCAAAAATTTCTCCCTAATTGTCTCCATTGGTGGCGTCTAAAAGTGCACAAAACGAAAAAAAATTATGTTGGTGTTGCAAATTTAATTGGCTTTCATGCTCTATTGATTTTTAAAATTAGGTAACTATAAAGGCTACTATAGCAAACAACTCAAAAAGAAAATAAAATGATAATTCAACTTCTTTAGATTAATTGATTTGGAGTACTGTACATAGATCATTAGCTGGCTAGTCTGAGAAAAACGGATGGACGAGCAGAGAATTAATTAATTTCAGAGAGCTTCAGTTTCGTAAGCTCACTGCAGGTCAGCAGGTGTGACCTGTCATTGGGGATGCTTACTTCTCCTAGGCACCGGAACTTTCAAGGATCCGTTTTTTTTTTAGACCGATCACTGTTCATTCTGTATTTTGATACAGATGCTGAGTACATCTGTTTATTAATATTATGAACTTTTTCTCTCACAGGAAGAAAGACAAGTAAACAAGTAAACAAGATAATAAAGTTTTAAGAAATGTACATTATTGACATTTCATACAATTACATGTTCCAATAAGTAAATGGTATATGACAATTATTTAAAACAAGAGTCTTGCACGATATGTATAAACGAACATATACTGAGTATTTGGCAAATATTTTTCAAGAAATATTGTAAATATTGTATATTGAAAAAAAAACGTGAAAAGGCAAGTTGTTGTTTAATCCATCAATACTAGTATTTTAAAAACTCAAAGGTTTACTAAAAGTCAGTGTATAACAAACAGTTTAATTGTCCATTGCAAGAATTACCTAGGTATCATTGTCACTTTCTTTAATATGTCGCATAGGCAAAACATTGTTTTTGTTTTTTGTTGTTGTTTTTTTTTTTTACTAAAAACAAGTATGCGAATTTCTATCAATATGTCTATAAGCATATGTATTTTAATTTTTATTTCTTCTCAAATGCTCAAAATGATAATTAACAAATTTGACAAATTAAAATTGTATTTTTACAACTTATACCTTGCATAGGAATTTAGCAAACTTTCAAAAATAATCATTCATTAGATATAATTTTCAATTTGTGCTTATCGTCAAGATTTTTCATGCCTCTTTTATTTGTGCATATTTTATATCGGCTGATTTTTAGAAAAGGATCGAATGCCGATTAAAATTTCTTCTCCAATTTTTAAAAATTAATTTTAGTATTTTCAGGCTCACATTATTTTCTTTTAAATAAAAATGTGATCGATTAAAATCGTTTGTAATAATTAGACTGAGTACAGAATTTATCCTTGGAAACAAAGCTTTTATCATCTTTAAATAATTTCAATTGAGAAAAAAGGAGAAGAAAACAAACGTTTCATTGTGGAAGTAATCCATAACTGTACAACTTACAGATGTATTCAGTATTTTTATATAAAGGCTTTCTTCGCGTACTAGTATTACTTAAGTTAATTAAAGGGATGCCTTAATATTTTGGAAAATGAAACTCGATCGAGAGATTCTCCGATGTTTTGCAGTCGGTAATAACCTTCAACCCCTTAAGCCAGTAATTAACCCGTCCTCCCTGTGCCCAGTAGCATAATTCGGTCAAATATTTATTGTTCATGAGGGGTGCCTTATAATTAATCACAGCCACCTGCATTTTTATCAGTAAGTCTCTAAATTAGCCAAATATCGCAACATTCTACCCCCTCTATAAATACACAAGGTGTCCAACGCCATTTTGACCCCCCGTTCGATTCAGGCTTCAATTTAACACATAAATCGGAAATGCCTACTGGTTTACGTGTAGCATTGGGTTCAAATATGATATTTCTCGCTATACATTTCTTCCTAAAGTTTAAATCTAACGCGTTGATAATGTTATCAGCTAAACTTCATGCTGACTTCGAATTTCGTCACAGGGCCCGATCGCAATCAGCTGATGTCACGGAAATTTAATCTCGACACCAAATGCTCCTATGCATAACTTTTTTTTAATACAACAATTATAAATTTATTTCATTGACAAACAAAATCAGAAAAAAATTAAAAAACCGAAAGATTATGTTGTTTTGATAGTCTTGATTTTATTTAACATATGTTATATGTGTTAGAAACAAATCATAGGTACTAGGTAGAGGCTTTGTTGAAGTTTCCGTTGTCGATAGGTAGCGCCTTATGGAAGTTTCCGGTGTCGATAAAAATCGGACACATGCCATAAAGCGGCTAGCGAAGCTAACCGCTTAAAAAGGGATTGTCTATCGTATCTAATTATGCGTTATTAATTACTTCCACATTCATCTTGTGCATAAAATCAAATTTATTTTTGAATGTATAAATAATGTCATGATAAAAAATGTCTAAAATTTCGGCTAGAAGAACCCTCTTTCTCTTTTTTTGAAAATCTTTTCTTTTTTATTTACCGTTCAAACATATTTGCAGAATACATGTATGTCTTCAAAATTTTAGCAGAGACAGTGATAGTTTCAGGAATACAGTTCATGAGAGAACATAACTGTTGATCGTTTAATTACGGTAAGTCATCAATATTTTACCATTTCTTGGCGACTTCAAAATTCGGGGGGGGGGGGGGGGGGGGGTTGGTGCTAAAGGCTTCTTGACCACCTCTGACAAAACAACCTCGACTGTGTTCTACATGTGTCTAAGAGACCTCTCTTTGAATGTCACGGTCGGTTAACTCGGTCATATATTTTTAATCGTAGGGAAGGGGGGGGGGGTAGGTTCGAACTTTAGTACCTAAATTTTTCTCCAAACACCAATACTTTACCCATTTTTAGCTAGCCTATACTGCGAGGTGTCTGTGGAAAGGGGGGGGGCTTAACCTATGTAACAAGGTTCAATGTCTATACTAAGTATATATTGGGGGAAAAATGGGGAAGGCTAGGCCCCCCTAGCCCCCCCCCCCCCCCCGGTTCATACGCCTAAGATAAAGAAAGGAAGTGCCTACGATTTTTATGAAATTTTAATGTCCGATGAGGAATTTTACCCAATAAGTAAGACAAGAGTTTCCAAGGCAATTGAACACTCCATTATTTCAGATTGTTCATTAACATGTTCATAAACGTAAAACTATCAGAAATGTGAAAAATGACTTTGTAATTCATATATCAATATGACTGTACCTCGATCTATATTGAGAAATTCAATGTATTTTAACTTCATGAAAATATGTACACATTTGACTTTTATTTATACCCCTCCTCCCCCCCCCCAAAAAAAAAACACGAAAATTCTGTTCATATGACTTCTCGCTCTCAATTTTCAAACAAATGCATAAAATAAAGGAAAAATAGTATATTTTGTATCGATTAAAATGCAACCAAAAAATTTACGGTATCTTTGAAATAAAAATTTCATGCTAAATTGACATAAAAAAAGATACTCAGCTTCAATTAGCTATTTTCAAACTGTTTTCCCGTGGGTATTTATTTCATCTTATTTTATTTTCTTCTTTATAATAACGTTGGTATTCTATTATTGCAGAGATATACAATTATGACTCGCTTATACTGTACTATCTAAATGTTAGGAGTAATTTATATTTCACAAGAAAGGGACACCATACATTTTTCAGTAAAAATACATAACACGGCGTTAGTTGTTTAATTTCTTTAAAATTTCACGTTTTGTGAACAGTGAACAATTAGAAAATTAAGTATATGGAATACTTTAATGGGAAATAAAGACAAACGAAGTGTAGTTATTTGTTTTTAGAAATTATATTGAAAAATAATAACTCCATTGTGTCCTCTTTGTTACCCCAGCAGTGTTTGTTGTGTGATTTTAAACTTATTTGACAACCTTATATATGAATTAGGCTTAATAAAAATAAATCCAAAAGATACTGACGTACAAGTAACAGTAACTGGCATAATGCGCCGTTGCCCTATTCTTTAGTTTTTATAGAAAGTTGCATGGAATACCCGATTTCGCGGATTCAACGATACCCTAATATCGAGTATTATACGCGATTTCACGGATAATACCCGATTTCGAGTATTCTCTCCGACCTGTTATAATAGAACAATAATAATGAGGTGTAATAGTTGAGTTTGTACAGTATTTACATTATATTACAATTTTGAAATAACTTATTAATTTACTCAGATGAATCGTCTAGCCAGAACCCCAGTCTGACAATTCATACTTCTTTTTAATAAAAAAGTTTTAAAAGTAAGAAATAAATGATTCAGATATAAAAAGAAAAGCACTCCTTGAATCACTTCATTTCTCGTCCAGTAGTGAGATATCCGCCTCAGTCATTCAAAATCAATTCCAACTTATTAATTTACTACTTTCATATTTGTTGTTTCTCCTTTTTCTATTCCTAAACTAAAGGTTTATTTTAAATTTGAACTGAAGAAAAATAAGATATAATTTTAACAAAATTCTATTTCAGGAAAATGTCTTTGAGTAAACCTCTTTCCCAGGTCAAGAATTTGAAATTAAGAGAAACTTACAGACAATTTGAATGCGAAGTCGATGGATGCAAATCAAGGGTATTCTGAAAATTATATATTATTGTACATGTATTAATTATCAATTTTTCAATGAATGAAGAAACAAAGTATTAAAAAGCTGTTATTGTCGGTTATATGCAGGTTATCTAAATTGTCTACTTTTTAATGCACAAATACGTTGATTAATATTGCTAAATATTATTAAATCATCATGAGTAAAAATATTCAAATTGGACTTTACACAAGCACCAACCTTTTAAATTTTCAGGTTAAATTTGTATTTGATGGAAACTTGGCATGTCGACATCATTTATGCGGGTTTTGTTTATCCTGCTCCTACATACCCGGAGAAAAATCAGTCGTGTATTGCAAATTTTGTGCAGCAGAAAATGGAAAGCAAGTTTCTGGGATTCTCTACGAACACCTTATAACTACGTTTACCAAGGCAGTGAGTATTTCAAAAATTAACATTTTAGAATCTTAATTATATAATCACTCTCACAAAATCAAGGTTTCATGATATTATTTATCTAGACAAACCGTTGATAAGAATTGCCCTTTGATTGTTTGTACATATATACGTGTTTAACGTTTCTCTGGATCCGAGAATTTTTATGGAGACGCCACCACTTGCCGTTGCAGAGCTGCAATTTTTGGTCATTTACTCGACACGTACGCCACTGAACAAGTGAGGGAATTTTTTTGTGTCAGCACTTACTGCGAAACGGGACCTCGGTTCATAAGGTTTCACATATCCTAAGGACCAGACTACATGTACATGTCCCTAAATGGGATTCGAACCCGCAACGCAATTCCATATTTGCGACTCTAGAGCAGACGCCATAACATCTGCCCCACGATGTCGACCGATGGCTTTTTTAAAAGTCGGCTAAAAAGCTATCTTTCATTTGTTCCCCGACTAAGATTGGAACGAATTGGAAAACAGTTTTTATGATAAGTACGTTTTGTTAACAATTACATCAACCTGTCTCTAAAATATGAATATATTTTATGACAAGTTATCTTAATAACAATATCTGAGATGAATTTTTGAAGATCTTTTCTTGCAAATCAAAGACTACATGTACGTGTTTTTGATTTAATGTAAAGCCTATGTCGGAAAGTCTCTGTCACAGGATTTTTAAACTTTTTAAAAAGATAATTTAGCACTAGCTAATATTAAACAGTTTAAATATATGGCATGTTTTCTTATTTTATATAGAGCTGAATGTGCAACTTTGAATGGTCATTTTAGAGGTACTGGTCAGAAAGAAATTATGAAAAAATACCCAAAACACTTCTTCAAACATTTTGGTATAAAGGCTTTACATGTACATGTGTAAACTAAACAGCATTAAGAAATTCAATTCAAGGATTCATTTTTTTTAGTTAATTGAAATACAAGATTACGCCCACATTTCAACAAATGTGGGAGAATGCAATCAACACTTTTGAACCAGTTTACCACTCTAAATCTGTAAATATTTTCAAAGCTTTTATCAGAATGTTTTTAATCTATTATGAACATTATAACATACCCCAAAAGTGAGGAAAAATATCTTCCCCTCAAACTAATGAACGATACTTTATTTATCACAGCTCCTTTAAAAAAAAACAACTTTTTTACTTACACATATTTAATCATTAATTTTTTTATTTGTGGCTACAGTGTGAATATTTATGAATACTTTTAAAAATGTAAATCATTATCCAAAAGATCATATTTCAGGGGAAAATTATTATTATTCACATTACTTGACTAATTAGCAGAATAGGATGAAAAAAAGTCATTTCATTTCATCGCCGACAATTTGCAATTTTAACAGATCATTCTTCGTCTATTCTCATAAATAACTAGATCTATATATTATTAAAATACATGTCATAGTGTATCGGCGCTTAATCTTAGGCAAATTCAAGAAAAGAATATAACTTATTTCATGTCAGTTTCGATGAAAGATGAAGAAAATCAGACATGAATTTTGGGTTTTTTTTTATATAGCAGACAAAATATAATAACTATGCAAATTGCCTAAAGTCTTCCAGAAAATAATAATTTATATATTTTTAACTTTTTATTTAAAATGGTATCGAATATTGAATACTACTACTATTATCGGATTACTTTTGATTTCATTGAATAAAAAAAAATGCTTTTATTTTATTTTCTTTCTAATTTTAAAAAAGTCTTAAAGAACGAGAAAAATTTCAATTAAATTGATAAATCTAGCACCCAGAAGAGTCTCACCTCATTTTCTAGATATGATGTCACACGACGTAGGATTTGCATTAAGTGATTAGTCACTCCATATCAAAAGTGGAACTTTTGACAAAAAATGCTTACATCAATTATTTGACCTCTATGCAATCAAACATGTCATTTTTCTGGTATTAAACATTCAACAAGCAATAAAATTACTTGAAAGTACATGGTAATGACAATTTTCTGATCTAAGCAAAAGGGTATACCGTAAATGTTGAAATTTTTACTGTAGATAATATTTTAGCAAATTAACGCCTGTATTGCATTCGCAAAAATCCTTTTCTTAAAAAATAAATCAACACGTAAACAAATTTTTTTTCTGAAAACATTTTACGAATTTTGTTTATTCTACAAGCTAATTACCCTCACGTGTAAATTGCCCCCATTACTGTATTTTCAATATCATTTGGCAGGCACTGAGGCAGTATGTATATATTTAAGGTGGAATGCCACACCAACTTTTTATTTTATAGATCTTTGAGTCATCCTTTTTAAACAATGTTTTCAGCAGTGAAAGGCCAAATTTAGCTCTTTCTTATTTCATATTAATTTTTTTTGTATTTTTTCATAGAAAATGAAAAAAAAATTATATCCAAATAAGTTGTTTTCGAGTTAATTTTTTTCTGTAAATGAATGCATCATATGAATATCTAATAAAATATATAAAGAAAACTGGGTTAGACTCTTAAATTTTTTTTGTTAAAAATAATTTATGAAAATAAAACACCTAATTTGTAAATATTTTTTAAACCTATGGTTAAAAACACAATTAAACTAGTTATAACAGAGGAGAACATGTTTGTCAATTATATTTTAAAAAGAAATAGAAACGAAATTGTGAAATTTTAGAGAAATTAATTTTTAAAAATATTTATACCTAACCCGATCAAAATTAAACTGATCCCGATCAAAATTAACACAAAATGAATAAAATACTTATTTACTGCCTCTTTATCTATTTACAATGAAGTAATCTATTTTATTGTCAGGTTCAATAAATGTTTAGCCCTTATTACGCCTAGTCAGAGTAGTGTTTTTTGGGAAATGTATTTATTTCCAATAATTGTACAATTATGCTTGGGATCGGTTTAATTTTGATCGGGACTGGCCAACATTACAGGAAAATAACTTCTTTAAAATTTGGCCATTTCCAATCAATTTCTTTTATAAATATTATTAACATGTTTTCCCGAGCTGTTACTGGTTTTAAGAATATTTTTACTACAAGCTTTAAAAATATTCACAATTTAAGTGTTTTATTTTCATTAACATTTTTTTATTTAAAAATTTTCAATATATATACTAAAGAAATACATATACAACAGCCAACTGCTTACTGTCAACTGCTCACTGCTTACTGCCAACTGTCAGCTGCTTACTGGTAACTGCCACACATATTTAAATAAATTTTCTTATTTACGTTGATATTTATTTGAATTGTCAAAAAATAAATAGGCCTGATTCAGGATTTTTTCCAGAAGGGATCCACCCAGAAAAATAAATTCAAACTCAGAAATTTCTTGACAAGAAAAAAAGCGTTAACTCCTTTCTTAAACGCGAAAATTTTTTTTTTGGCAGTATGTGGGGTGGTGGTGGGGGAGGGGGTGTTATGCTTCATATCTATGACTTTTCATACAAATTAACTTAATGAGGATCCGCGTATTTTTTTTTTTTATTATTTTGCTGGGGGGGGGGGGTAAAGGTCTGTCTTAGATGGTGTGATTTCAGCATAAAATGACTGTACAAATTATAAATGGGTGGTCTGCCCCGCCCCCTTAGATCTTAGATGTGAAACGTTATAACACAAAGAGATAAAACATACATATTGATCATTTAATCCATTTTCGTGAGTATTTGAAAATCTGGTGATTTTTCAGCATACTTTTAGATTTAAAATTCCTACATCCTCCAAATTTTCTTATAATTGTAACAACTACGCACATTATTTTCGATTTCCGTCCAACTTTTTAAAAACTTGTTTGAATGCAAAGAAAAATTCATTAGTATTATTTGTATTAAATACTTATTCTAAAAACCATTGACAAAAAGTTAATTGTTCTTATTTACAACTCCTTAAATAAGGGGGGATAAGTTTTATCAATTGAAATCAGAGTGAACATATCATTAGATTTTCAAATACTAATGAAAATGGATAAACGACTCCTTAATATCACTGTATGTTTTAATTAATGTAAAATTCAACATATGAGATTGATAAAGTACATGTATATATTTATTTGTTATTTTATAAAATGACTTATTTCCTGTTTTAAATCTTTACCTCCCCCCATCCCCGAGGAGACAATAAAGTCTTTGGAAAGCTTAAGGATAAAAACTTAAAAAAGGGATTTGTGTTGTTTCACAGGGGAGATATTTTGGAAATGAATTTCAATTTTCCGTTAATTTCTATAGTGAACATATTTGAACATTTTTCTCAAAGATTTATATCTTTTTGTTTTTACAAAATGGGTTATGTTTTATATGCACAGATCTATCGAGAGAGAGAGAGAAAGAGAGATAGAGCGAGAGAGGGGGTGGGTCCGAATCACCCTTTGTTAAGGTATTTAATCTACAAACTAATTCCAACTGAAATTCATATAATGTATAAACTAAACCAACTAAAAGCCCCCCCCCCCCTCCAGAAAACGCGGATACGAGATCAGTTGGTATAAAAAATCTCATATAGACAAAAGCATAAGAAACCCTCCAACACCAACAACTTTTTCTACCTGTGTGACCCTCTCGAAAAAAAAAACTGGATCAGCGCCTGCTTTCTGATTGTTCACATGACTATCAATATAAATATGAAAATTTATTCAAAATGTGCGGCAGTTGGCAGTGAGCAGCTGGCAGTTGGCAGTAAGCATTTAGCAGTTGGCAGTAAGCAGTTTGCTGTCGTATATGGAATTATATACAATACAGCTTTTCTTTTCATTTTTTATTAGGTATTCACGCGATGCATTCATTTATAGCAAAACTTTTACAAGAAAGCATCTAATTTGGATGTTAATAATTTTTTAATTTTCTTTGAAAAAATAATAAAAAATTCATATAAAATAAATAAGAGCTAATGTCGGCCTTTCAGTGCTGAATCCACTGTTTAAAAAGGTTGACATAGAGATCTATAAAATAAAAAAGTTGGTGTGGCCTTCCTCCTTAATTATTTTGTCAAGAAGAAGAGACAAGCTATTTTTACACTGAACACTGTCAATATCTCGAACTCAGTGCATATACTAGAGAGTTCTAAATATAAATTATATTGCGTGTAAATTTTAGATGAAAAAAAAGGTTGAGAAAATTAGGCAAAGTTGAATTTACGTCTTTATTTGGATTATATTTAGCTTTAAAGGCATACATGTACACAACCTCAAAAAGGTTTGTTCTAATTAATTAAGATGTTATTTTCAGTGCCAAAAAAAATCATTTAATTTGTATTCTTCAAAAGTTTTTTTTAAAATGATTATGCATTTTTCCCCGTTGCGACTATATTTTTGGTATTCCAACTGCGCTAACTTTAAACATAAACTGATTCAGATATGAAAATCTTAAGTACTTCTTATTTTCAGCGCCAATGACATGAAACGGAAGAGAAGATGAGCGTATAAGGCGGGCAGCATGCGCGACAGATAAGAAGGGAAAAAAATTAATATCAATTTCTTAATCTTAATATCCAAATTTTATGTCATATCTCATCGTAATATTAAAGTATACTTAATGTAAAATCTCTATAATTCACAAAGATCTCAAAAAAAAAAATGAAAATATTTGCCCGTGAAAAAGCATACACAGGCTTAAAAGAACAAAAACGATAATTTTTTCATACTTTAACAAAATTTTTCAATGTGAGTTGGTCTTCGCTCCATTTTTTTTAAAGATAATCCTAACTTGTCGCATATCTGCGATGATTTTCTTTGATCTTTCTGTGGTGATATATCCAAATCACATATGCGATAATATTTTCCACGCCCCTTTATATATCACTGCATGTGCCAGAAATCGGGTCATGGGAATAAAAACTGATTTTATTTTACAGATTAATAACTACAGAAAAATGAACATATTTAGCTATTTCTTTGCCTTTAACTAAATTAAAATACACGCATTTAATTCAGTTGAAAGTTCCCAATCGTTCAAAAGATTAATCCATTTTGAAAGTTACGGTAAAATCTCCAAACTTTATATCGTTAAACACCTTGATATTTGTTTCTGTGATTTCATATTTGTCGAGTGCCTGGCTCAAAGATAAATCGTCAAAATCTTCAAACTCAGTTAAAAGTAAAAGTCAAATTCACTAAGAACGTCCGACATGTTGGAGAGCTAGCTCGAAATGTATATTATTAGTTCATAACACGCTGAAATTTTTTTTTTTAATTTTGACACTCTCAATGAAATTCACGTCATCAGACATGCGACAAGTTGCTTACATCATAGATGCCTCGTATTATTGGTTATTTCGTTTTCATGGGGCGTGGAAATCTCGGGCGCTCCGCGCCCTCGATTTCCACGCCCCATGAAAACGATATAATCAATACTACTCGGCTTCTATGATGTAACCTATACAGTTTGCAATAAAATATATATTTTTTGGTTTACAAAAAAATGGAGGGAAGACCCACTATACCTTAAAAATACACTTTTATGACAAAACATTCGCATCTTTCCGAGAAATGCTTCAAGTCCATTATGTCAAAGGTCATGTCACAAACATGATTTAAATGCCACTACAACACATGAGCCATGTAGCATAGTGGTTAGCGCGTTAGTCTAAAAACAGTCTGATCCTTCGGTATTTTATCGCCGGGGTTCGAATCCCACGAATACCTAGAATAATTTTTTGAATGAAATTTTTTTAAGAAAATTATTTTTTCTGAGAATTTTTTTTCTCATAATTTCATAAATTTCAATAATGAGATGTAAATTTAAATACTCAATTTACATATCAAATGTGATTTCTTAATATCTGATGCTATAGGCATTCTGCCCGAGTATCCGCCCATCTTCTTAATCTATTATAGGTTTTTGACCTAAAGTCGCAAAATTATTCGACTTAAAAATGTCCAGATTTACTGTAGTTATCCTTTTTTTAACAGAAAATAAGATTTTAATCGGTGGTTCATGGTATAATATTTAGATAGATTTATAACTAAAATTGTGCTCATTTTTAGACTTAATGGTCTATTTTCTCCCCAGGACATTCACAATATATTATATTTGTTATTTTTGTCCATTGATAAAATTCAGACGGTTACATGTAATTAAATTTATTATCTAGAACCAGCATAAAACATATTACTGCTTAAAATAATTTAGTGTGCAGGCTGCATGTATAATAGGAATCCAAATTTTAAATTACTATAAATATTTCGAATGAGAAACCGTTCACGGTAGCTCAGTCGGTAGAGCGCTTGTTCCGTGATCGGGAGGTCATGAGTTCGTATCTCGGCTGCGACTTACCCGGTCGATAAAATGGGTAGCAACCGTTCCTTCGCCATGCGCTCGGCACTTTAAAGTGAAAGTTGCGGGTCGACCCCTTCTGATGAGACCTTAAAAACCGAGGCGTTGGCGCGATAAAGATCGGATCCCTCACTGCTCAATGGCCCTGAGTGCCGAGTAAAGGTCAAAATTTGAAGCCCTTCATCGGCATACGATGACGTTTCCGGTGTGTTCCCTGAATGGCTACTAGAATAAAACAACAAGTAATTATCACACTCAATTAAGGGGCCCTCTAAGGGGTACAGGTAGACTTACCTGTGTTTACCTGGATAAGCAATATTTTTTTTAAATCAGATACATTCATTCCATTTTATTTTAATTCAGAGGGTTTTCTATTTTCCGAAATATACTGAATAAAAAATAAATAAATATAAGTAGATAAAATAAAGATTTAAGAAAAATGATATTTTTACCGTACCTTTAATTTAATTTATTTCCCCAAACTATTAATAGTATTGATTGAGAACTTACAAATTATTATCCCCTTTTTGTGCTACATTTTCAAACTCTTTAAGATAAATTAACACAAGTGGGGTTTTTTTTTCTTAAAATAATATAGATATTTATGTATGATAAATAAAGTGTTTCTATAAAGTTTTGTTTAATTTATTTTATTCATCTTTCATTTTTAATTATCATAACATAGTGCAAAAATACAGCACATGTTGTATATTAAAATCTATTAATATCGATGAACTTACAAATTATTATTCCCATTTTGTGCTACATTTTCAAATTCTTTTAACACAAATGTTTTTTTTCTTATAATTATGTATGATAAATAAAGTGTTTCATAAAGTTATGTTTATTTTATTTTATTTATTTATCATTTTTAATTATCAGAACATTCTATTAATTCATCATTAAATACAGAAAAAGTTTATGAACTTCTTCACCTTGCATACTTATCCTTTAGTTGCGAAGAAATATATTGAGATGGACTAAATAATTTTTTAATATGTGTGAAAATAAAACTGTTACAGTGTTATTTCATATATATTGTGAAAATAAGTTCTGCTTATCAATAGAACTTCAAGATAATTAATAGTTTTTAATATGTTTTGTGCTTGTAAAATTATTTATGTAAAAAATATGTATACAAAATATTTATTCGAAATAATGCTTAAATTTCAAAAAGAAAAGAAATAAATATCAATTTTATTTTGTTTCAATTCTGGTAGATTATTCATACAGGTAACTCTACCTGTACCCCTTAGAGGGCCTCTTAATTGAGTGTGATAATTACTTGTTGTTTTATTCGAGTAGCCATTCGGGGAATAAACCACGTTTCCATATGAGTGAAAAATTTTCGAGAGGGACGTTAAACAATATACAATCAATCATTCAATCAATCGAATGAGAAAAATTGATCATTTTCTTTCAGAAAACCTTCTGCATCAAAAAATAGTTCACCTCTCAATGCATTCTGTATGGAATTTCATCAGTGGATTTTAATTGAATATAGTTTTATGAAATGCAGAATAGTCCAAATTTATTGTAAGAACTAAACATTATTAGAAATAGATAGGGGTCTAGATATAAACGTTGTAAGATGTAAAAATCAGATGACACATTCAACAGAGTTTAACTAATTATTTTCGTCTGACCTACTTTGAATGCAAGTGATTGTGTCGTCGGATATTAAACTTCCTTGCATATCAGTCGATTGCATTAGATATTTGTTGCAAGTATATTTTGTTATGCTGACAAATGTTGAAAAATATGCTTTATTTCTATTTTACGCAGTAAATTCAGGATTATAAAGCATCCTGAGATGGTTCCCATGGTTCCCAGGGAAACGTTTGTCTTCAGCAAATTCTAAAGTCCAATCCGATTCAAATGTCGTCCTGAAAAACACGTTAGATTTGTTAGTAGAAATTCTAATGCTGAATTCTTAAAAAAAAATCTTTTTGTTAAAAGTGCAACATATTTGAAAGAAATATTTTTTTTCATCCGTTTGCATATAACTAGTAGCCCTGTGGATTGATATTTAGAATTGCAAATGCGCTTGCTCAATTTGGAATTACCGAAAAAAATCTACACGACTTGTGCTTACGGAACTCATACCCATACTATGTGTTCCTAATAGAAGGATTGCTTAATGACTCACATTCTGTGATTATAGATACGACCTCTGTACAAAGTAGGGATCTTGAAGTGTTTTACAGTACCGATCAGACCCAACTTGACACCAAAGCAGTCCCAGAAAGCAGTCCCCGGGACTGCTTTGGGACTGCTCTGGGACCGCTGTGGGACTGCTCTGGGACCGCTATGGGACTGCTCTGGGACTGCTATGAAAAGCAGTCCCAGCAGTCCCAGCTGCCCCCGGGACTGCTTTCTGGGACTGCTTTGTTCCATCCTGTGTGAGAAAGATTCTGAGTGAAATGATAGCTCCGCCCCCATGTGTATTCTGAATTTGCAGGCTCCCTGTTGTTTTGTTTACTTGCAGTAGAGAGGAGTTTAAACTGTTTAAAAAGCAATGTTTTCTTATAATATTTTAATAACTTGAGATTACATGTATTATAGTTAATTTATAGTTTTAGGGACTGTATATTTACACAAATGTAATATAGAATATTTTTAAAAATGAAGTTGTTAAATAAGGCAGTCAGGAGGAGATTTTTATTTCTAAAATAAACTTCAGGTTCATGAGAAAAAATATCTACATGTAGGTTTATTTTATTATCAAATCTAAAATTAAATACTCAAAATTTGCATTTGGCAACTCTCAAATAAAAATTTAACAATTGATTTTATGACATGAAATAAAATTATGCCACCATTCTTCCGTAACATAAGCAATGAAAAAAATTTTACGGGAATTTACAGATGAATTAGTTTTTAATCTATAAATATGTTATTAAGGTCAAGATCTAGTAAATAACTTGAGACTAATTTTTGGTGCTAGATTCATTATGACGTCATAATCAATTTCATTTTTCTTTTCCCGTACTTTACGGCTTTAGCAGAATTATGTACAAAATAGGGTATTTTCATGTCAATCAATTTGAAATCATATGAAAAGTAAAGCGGATACCTATATTAAATTTGATATTGATTTATAGAAGAGGCCACGGACATACTAATTACCATTTTCTGAGAGAATGTAGGCAATCTGGATACATTTCCGTTGCCGAATACGAAAAAAACTCCCATATTCATGACTGATTTTCTTAATTTTTCATTGGAAATGACAGTTTAAAAAATGGTTTTTCATCTTTTTTACTGACAAATTATGCCCCGAAACACCTTATTTGACCAAGCTAAAGTTGTAAAGCATCAATAAAGGAATTTATTTCTCAAGTTTGATAAATCTGTAGGCACCTTTCATTTACTAGATCTTGACCTTAAAAGAGTAAATTTAAAAATAAATACTAGTAGATAAACAGTTGAAAATACCAGTAATTGTGATTTATTTCTTTTTTGTTTTGCTTTTGTTTACCAGCTGGCCGATAATGTGTATGAATAAAATGGTATAAACACCTGCAGTTTCAATCGCCTTTGGGCAGAAAATCAATCATGCATGTTATTTGGGCACGCGTACCAGTGTTACACGTCATTGAACATGCTGCTCAATTAACAATGACCCTAATTTCAATCTATGTAAAAATAGTAATGCAAAAAAAAGAGAAATGAAATGTGTATAAATTTCTTTCAAGATTAATTAATGTTGAACATAATCTTAGGATTTTATACTGGTCACTTATACAATTTACAAATCAAACAATAATTTTTAAATTAACATGTCAGTAAAGAATGATCAATACTTAAAAATATTACTTGGCAAAATAAGCAACGAATTTTTCAAAAGCTCTAATACTTTAAAAAAAAATGCCTTTAGAGTATCCCGATAGTAATGAAATCGGCCATGATCTATTATGATTAGATCTATTTAAAACTAAATCTGGTGAAATATAATTAATTCAATTTTAATTTTCTGTATAGAAAATAAATATAGGAGCCAGTATCAATCATAAAAAACCCCAAGATAATTGTGATTAAATATTCATGTTCAGTGTACCGTAATTCATTAATGTAGGTGTGGAAGCTTTCTTCCTTCAACAAATATTATTTCAAATTGTTTCAAATCTATGCGGGTACTGCTCCTACATGTAAACGACCTTCGCATTGTAAGGACACCTGGCATACTGCTCAAAAAAAAATTCAGCTTCCTTTTATAGTTCCATTGTTTATTGGAAATCTCATTTCTGAGTTAGCCCCGCCCATTTAAATTAATAAACCCCGCCCACTGGGACTGCTTTCTGGGACCGCTGGGACTGCTGGGACTGCTCTGGGACTGCTGTGTGACTGCTCTGGGACCGCTGTGGGACTGCTCTGGGACCGCTGCGGGACTGCTTCAGCAGTCCCAGAAAGCAGTCCCCGGGACTGCTCTGGGACTGCTTTGTGTCAGGTTGGGTCTGATCGGTACTGTAAAACACTTCAAGATCCCTACTTTGTACAGAGGTCGTATCTTTAATCACAGAATGTGAGTCATTAAGCAATACTTCAGTGCCTCATTGTATATTATAGAAGATAAGAGGTTTATATATCATATATATGTTATTGTTATGTGTGTCTTTTATTTTATCTTTGTTTCTTTGTTTTATATAGAACATTTGCACATCCTGCTTCAATTCTAAGGTAGGCAATGTTATAATATCAAAGCATTTTATTTATCATAGTAAGAAATACCTAAAGAATTATTTCAATTTATTTATATATTTTTTTATTGTATTCAAAACTATAAATGCTATCCAAGTTCTTTGTACTTCATTCCTGTAATATCTATATTGTTGATATAATTATAATTACTCTTCACGTGTTTTGACGTGTTTCTGTCTTTAACACAGCATATGTTAGGAACCATTGTGTGCGTTGTCTTTTGGGCAAATATAACTAGAAATAAAGACACAATTTACTGATAAAATTCTCTCTCTCTCTCTCTCTCTCTCTCTCTCTCTCTCTCTCTCTCTCTCTCTCTCTCTCTCTCTCTCTCTCTTGAAATTATGCGAACATCCATTCATTTTATCTTTTTAGCTCTCCCGAACCAAAACCTCAAATGAACGTTTCTGATCGAAAAGTGTCCAGCTTACGTCTGTCTTGTTAACTTTTCACATTTTTGATTTCTCAAGAACAACCCTGCCAATTTTAACCAAACGTGTCAAAAGCCTCCTTGTGTAAAGGGGGTTTAAGTCTGCGCTCTCTTCAAAGAGGATGTAATTAAGAATTTAAAAAGAAAACGTAAGTGCTAGAGAGGTTGAAGCTTATGTAAAAGCATCATTACTAACATTTGATTCAAATTTTAATCGTTACAGTTTAACTTACCTGGTATAAAATCTTCACCTTCGGTAAAAAAAAAAATCAATTTTTCTTTAAGAAAAAAAAAACCAACAGGAGCACTATAAGTAAAATGGAAAAACAAGCCTCATTTGGTTGGTCAGAATCAAATTTATTCGGATGATGATCAACACAGAAAATGTAGACTTTCAGTTAATTTTTATAGAAAGATAGAACATATTAGAAAGATAGAAATAGCATGACAATAATAATATGAAAAAAAAATTAAAAAAATATTTTCTCGAAAAAACATATAAAAGGTATACTAGTTATAGGATAATTGCAAACATTACAAGTAAATGCAATTGATGATCGAGCTAGGGTAGAGCCAAGATCAAAATTTTAAACTGGTAAAAATAAAGTTATATCAAAAAGTATTTTCTAATGAAATATTTTGTCAAACCTTTCTTTGAAATGCATACATGATAGTACGATTTTTTTTTTATCATTGGACTTTCAGTAAGGCCTGGCATTACTTGACGCTACTTAATCAACGTCAATAAAACAGTGCCCTTGATTCTCACTGGTTAAGAAATTATTAGCAACATTACCAATTTAAGATTGTTGTTGACAACAATTTAATGACTAACGTGAGTCCCATCTTTGTCGTATGAAATGTTGTCATTGGTTTCATATTACACTCCCTGACATTTGCCCGAATTTCCTTCTTATGTATTTCTCATTCAAAAGTGGATGAAAAGCTGTGTACAGAATGTTTCCACTTAAGCATAGTGTCGTAGCCCCTTTTTTGGACCCCTCAAACTTTATCTAATTTACTCAAATCTTAATAATTTTTCACCTAACCGATATTTTGTTATCAGTTTGGTATATTACTTGAAAAAAATTTTCATTGAAAACGGCGCTTTAGTTTTATTTAAGGTAATTAAAAAAGCCCTCTAGTGGATGTTAATTCCGGAATGTTGCGCTTGTCCGAGTTGGGTATTAATTGTGTCACATTAATATTAGGAGTAGGCGGGGTATTTTATCGATCGATTGAAAAACATGTATAACTAGCCAGTTAAATGACTACACAATATACAGAAAAGTAAATACAAATAACTTCTTAAGCTTTACGCCAGGTTTTTTTTTTTGGGGGGGGGGGGGGGGGGGGGGGCGTGTTGGGGGAAATTGCGCGGGAATTTATTCCTTCCCCAAATCCAGGTTTTCCCTCAATTTTAGTCGTTTCTAGGTGAAAATTTAACACTTAAGATCGCTGACAATTAAAGGAAGCCTACAAGTTTGTAAATAAAAACGAAATAAAATACCATTGAAGAAAAAACTTCTTTTGTATTTTCAAAAAAAAATTAGTGCCGTATCGAATTTATTAAATATCTCAAGCATTTCAGGGTTAAACCATACTCTGTGTGCATATATCTTTTTGCAGTAAAAACACTTTGAGGAATGATGGTATTGCAACGATTGGGACTAAATCTCTTTGAAATTCTTTGACCCTCCAAACATGCCACCTAAATCCAAGGACTACAATAAATAAAATATCATTACATTTTGTCTAATTACCCTAAAAAAAAATACTAAGCCGAAAAAGAATTCGATGTTGATTATTTGAAAATGTACATATAACGGTATAAGTTGGTCGCTTTTCGATGCAATTTCATCAATCGGAGCTACAGCCACGTGATTTATTGATTTTTTTTTCTATTCACAAAGTTACCTGAGTCTACAAATCACGTGATATATTGGAATACTAAACAGGTCACAATGAGGTCAATGACATGTAAATACCCGTAAATAGCGAAGAAAACGGTCGGCGTTTTGTACCCCTAGCGCAGGCTTGCCCAAAATTTTCTATAAATATGTTGTATTTCCAACAGTTCTACACCTTCTGATCTTTTAAGAAATTTGGGCAAGAGTGCGCTCACCATGTATTCCAGCTTTAAAGATCGGAATAACTTTGAATAACAATGGAAATTCATGAATTGCAGTGACCCCTCTTACAAAACACAGCCTCGTTCTTTATTTTTACTTACTTTTACTTTCTGTAATTTTGCAAAGTTAACTTCGTAATATTTTAGAGTTATTAAGATGTTTACCTTTGAAGGTATTCTAGAAAGTGTTTGTGGCATTAGATCCCCTCTTGATAGATGCTAAGTTAAGTAACTGGACATGGGATAGTTTATGTAGTTTCTCTCCTCTTTATCTCTCTCTCTCATTTCTAAACCGCCACCCCTTAATCCTAAAAGGCGTTACTACGAAGGAGTATTCATTGCTTCTATGTAACCTACATAAAAGTTTAAAAACTACTTTGAAATATATACTCTGACTCATTTTTATGTTTACTAAATAGACAAATGCAGGGAAAAAAATTCAACACTCCACAATTTCGTGTTTCATATTCCCTACTTGTACAGAGTATGAAATGATACGAAAAACTTCGAACAGACACCATGCTACGGAAGCCCATGAAGGACCTATAAAATAATATTTTTGAATTCGATATAACGATTTGTCGAATTTGTAAAACGAATTTGATTCGTTTAAACTATTTCTCTAAATTTGTTATAACGATTTTAATCTGTTATCACAAATTTGTTGAAACCGTTATTATAACAAATTCTAGAAATTCTCAAAATGTTTATGAATCTCTAAAACATGAAAAACGACATTGCAAATTATTGTTTTACTTTTAAAATTAATTAAAAGTAAGCTACAGAGATAAACACTGTTAAACAAAACCCCGAAAATCATGTGCGTGACGTGCATGTACATTCGCCGACTAAACATTTATGTACGCTTTGAAAAATATTTATTTAATTGTAAAAAATATTTCTTTTTAATTATTTGAAAATTAAAAAAAATATCTTACCACAATTAGCAGCAAACAAGAATGATCTTCAGAAAAATATAGTAAAACATCTTAGTACGGTTTATCACAATAAGTCACGCTATTTGACGAGAACATAATATTGTACGACTTACTATATTGCTTATTTACAAGCCATAGTTAGTTCGTTCTACATTCAATTTTGTAAACTGCGCTTCATTCCTTTTATCTGGATTAAAAAATAAAATATAAATGAAATACTTGTTTCACAGATAACATTCCGATAAAAACTTACAAAACGAAATTTACACGTTTCTAAACTCACGTTCACGTACGATTAAAATCGCAAACGATTGCGTCTGTTACACGCACGATCTCGCACGTTACACGAACGATCACGCACGATGCACGAACGATTCTACACGATTGGTTTGTCAACAATAACGTTCCAGCCACTGTAACAGGTTAAAATCAAAACAACAATCTCTTAAATTTGTTATCACAAATTAAATTCGTTTAAACAAATTCTACAATTTCTTATAACAAATTAAATTCGTTTATACAAATTCAACAATCAGGCCTAAATATGAACCGATATTACGAATTGTCGAATTCGTTTCAACGAATTTAATTTATTATTAATAAATTAACGAATCCGTTGAAACGAATTCAATTTGTTATGACAAATTTCAGAATTTGTTGAAACGAGTTTAATACGTATTAACAAATTTTTGAATTCGTCATAACGAATTCAACAAATTTGTTATAACATATTAAATTCATTATAATGAATTCAAAGAAAATGATATAAAGAGTTAAATTCGTTATTTCAAATTTGGCAATTCGTTAAATCAAATTCAAAAATATTTTTGACAGGTCCTAAATGGGCTTCCGCGCTATGGAATTCTACTCGTTTGAGGTGTTACGAATATAGATGAGCTAGCACCCAATAAGAATCTAGAGCATCTTTTGAAAGACGCTTATTATATTAAGCCAGACTGTCACACCCTACTTAAATTCCAAGTATAAAAGAGAAATTTCTTATAGAATTTAGATTCATAAATCATAATACCAAGCCTCTAGTACATGTACATGTACTAAGTTGGCACAGATACAGAGATGTTTTTAAGTGATAATGACCAGGTTAGAGATCTTCTTTAAGAGTTTCAGGTAAGAGTTTTTGTGCATATTATATAAACACCCTCTTTATACAATGGTTCATTTCATAACTTTAACTTTTGTTATAAAAGGCTTTCTTAGGTGAGCTAGGGGGTCGTTTTATATTATTTAGATGGATTGGAATAAAACATTGATTCCTTTATGACCTTTGAGACTCGAAATTTATCAAAATATGCATGATTATAAAATTCATGGAAGTTACAAAAAAAATGTCATGCACAATTCCTCCAAAATTAGAATAGTAATACCAAGCAAGGTGTTAAAGGTGATCCTTCTGATCTATGGACATTTTTTAGAATGATGTACTGGTTGTTGTACACTTAAATAAAAGATATATTTTTTAAAACAGGCTATCTATGAAGGAAGATGTGGGCATTTGCTTTGTCAGAAATGTGTTCAAGATTTAAATGAGAAGCAAACGCCAGCTGAATGTAGTGTACGAAAGTGTTCGGAAATGCACGAGAGGCAAGACTTAATTGACTTACCGGTGAGATATTACATACATGTACGTATACGAGGGTTGTCCGGTAAATTCGTGGACAATGCAGTTTTTTTTTTTCGAAAACAATTGGAGCACTAAGCCGAAATTTCTAGCAATTATATATATATCATATTTGACATACATCATAATTTTTTTGATGAAATAAAGACAAAAAGGAAGATTTTATCATGCTTGAATGTGTACGGGAAACGGTGCACGACCAAGAAACGATGTTTAATTAGAAAAAAAAGGAGTATTTATTCGGAAAAAAAAATTAAAGAATGATTCTTCTCACAAAAACTATGTTTTTAAAAATTGATGAAATTTTCACAGAATCAAGAGGACAATATAGCACTAAGTGATGGTATCAGTAAGACTAATTTTGACCGTCAAGGTCATTATCTTTTACCTCGACATTAAGAATGAAAAAAAAACTCAGGTGACCTATTGCTATCCGTTTTTGTCCGTCGTCGTGCATCGTGCGACGTCCGTCTTCCGTCGTGCGTTAACATTTGAACAATTTCAGCTTCTTCTCTGCAACTGCTCAACCAATTTCAACCAAACACTTGTGGGTAAAGGGGAACAAAAATGTGAATTTCATGGTCTCTGCCCCCCCCCCCCCCGGGGGGCCTGAGGGGTGGGGCCAAAACCACTAAAACTAATGCAATCTTTAAAAATCTTCGTCTATACTCCTGGACTTCAAAATGTTGGTATGATTGTAATTAGCATTGAGTCTTCTACCAAAATTGTGAAATTCATGGCCCGAGGGTCATGGGTTGTAGTGCTAGGGCGGGGCTAAATAGATTATTATAGTGAAAATGCATTTTGTTTTAAAAAAAAAATTTTCTTCTCTTCTCTTGGGCATTAAAAAAACTAACCAAGTACAAAGTTATGTTGAATAAGACTGCCTCTACCAAATTGTGAATTTTATGGCCCTTGGGTCAGAGGTTCTGATGTTGGAGTGGGGCTATATTGGTTATACAGTCATGTATAGTTAAAATGAATTAATTCTTTGGAAATCTTCTTCTCTGCTCCTTGGTATTAAAGAAACAAAGTACATAGTTACAATGAGCGAAAATGCCTTTTCCAAAATTATGAATTTCATGGCCCCTGGGTCAGGGGTTATGGTGTTAGGGTAGGGCTGTATTGAATATATAGTGAAAATGCATTAATTCTTTAAAAATCTTCTCCTATGCTCTTAAGTATTAGATAAACTAGCCAAGTAAAGGATTATGATGAGGAAGGACGTTTCTTCCCAATTTGTGAATATCATGGCCCCAGGGTCAAGGGTTCTGGTGTTAGGGTGGGCTTATATTGATTATATAGTGAAAATGCATTAATTCTTTAAAAATCTTCTCCTATGCTCCTGGGTAATAAACCTATGAACTATGTACATAGTTATGATCATGAAGGATGCCTCTTCCCAATTTGTTAATTTCATGGACCCTGGGTCAGACGTTCTGGTGTTACATGTAGGGCGGGGTTACAATGATTATATAGTGAAAATGCATTACTTCTTTGCAAATTCTTTTTCTTTGCTCCTGGGTAATATGTCAATGATCAAGATACATATTTATGATGAGGAAATGTGCCTCTTCCAAAATGTTTCATTTCAGGACACCTTGGTTAGGGGTACCGCAGGGGATGGAGGTGGACATAGTCTGAAAATAAAGTAATACTTTGAAGTCTGCTCTTTGGTTTTAATCAACCATTTATGATGAAATAAAATTTAAAACTTGTGATAAAATTTCCAAAATTTTAAAATATGTGGGCCCGGGGTCTGTGGTTCCAGTGGGTTGGGGTCCACAACTGGACGTTATAAGGTGGAAATGCATTTTTTCTTCATTTCTCTTATCTATCTCTGGGTATAAATTAAGTAAAGAAATTAAGCATGCTAAGAGTATAGATATGATACATAATGGTGCCATGATCTTGCAAAATTGTGAATTTCATGGCTTTTGGTTTAAAACACGAACTACATTCAATTGATGGAAAGTTGTTAAATGATACTCAGGTGACCTATAAGACCCGTGGGCCTCTTGTTTAGGATAAATTAATTATTTGTATATGTGTCCTATATTTAAAATTTTCCAATTTTCATGTTTGGTAAAGAAGGCATATGGAGACACAAAGTGATACAAAAAAAAAATGACCGTTTATTCGGAGAGTTAAAAACACTTTTTATGGCTTTTTGGCTCAAATCTACTAAGTTTGGAAGATTCTTAAAGATAATATAATTGTAGTTTGTTAAAAAAAAATCATATTTATTTTATATCTTTTAAAACTTTAGTCCCCAATCATTGATATGAATATAACATTTGAAAAATCCTTTAAGTCTTTGATTGTTTAAAAATTATGACTAAATTTACTGTTCTTCAATAATTTTGAGAATATCAAAAGAGATTTTCATACGCCACCATTCCGCAAAAAATATAGTTCCTGCTATATTTTAAACTCAGTTTACCATATCTATTTAAAGTTGAACAATTGTGATGAGAAAAGATAAATATGATCTTTTAAATATCTTTCATCTAATTATAGAAGAGATATAAACAAATATACATGTACATTGAATATTTCATCTAGTCTGAAACCAGAGAAGAATCCTACCTTAAATAGATACGATTTGGAAAAAATATTATTTTTACTTGATTTCACAAATCATTTTGTCGACTATTCAAAAATTTCAAGTCATTTAATTCATTTTTGGCAATTTCTTAAGCATTCGAAATGAGAAAATGGTAAACACAACACACGAAAAATAGTAACGTTTGATGACGTTACGGCGCACCGGAGAGCAGTTCAGTTTGATTTAGCTGATGTAATAACACCTTCAGAGACTTAAAATGAATACAAAAATTTACAGATCTTAACTATAGAAATGAAATGGGAGTTTTCTTAGTGAAGTTGTTCTTGATCGAGTCTCTATGTACTAGTATAACACCAAATACGGAAAACGCTGTTTCTGTTGACCGTCAATATTAGAATGTCTTTTAATTAGTTGAACGAGGGTGGGAATATTGTACGTAAATTACAAATAAATCTTCAGAAGTTAGTTAGCACGTCAGTGCCAGTTTGTTTCCTCAACTGTTTAGGTAGACAAAAGTATGTGCATCAGTGAAAATACTTAATTTAAGTACGACATACCCAACTTTATTTTAGTGCAAAGATTAAACATAACGCTGTTTGGACACTTTGACGTCATCATCCGTGCACCGTAAGGCGATTCAATACATAACATTAAATCTCATAATTTGTTCATTTACATGTTTGCATATATCTATTTGAAAGTTGCTGTGTTTATTCAAAAAACAAGTACTAAAGAGTAATGAGATTTTCCTAACATAATGAAGATTTATTCATGCGAGACAACTTGTCAACGCTTTTACCGGACAACCTTCGTATTTAGATTTTTTTTTTGTTAAAAAGTGAATAAATCCTGCATTAAGAACATCGTTTACTCAAATATTAAAGTGGAACATATCCCCAGCCAGGCGATCTCATCGGAAGATTGAGGTTTCTAAATTCAGAAGATTTTTTTTTTTTTTTTTTTTTTTTTTGCATAAAAATGGTGTTTACGGCTCACTTTATCGTTAAGTAACATTCATATTTGTATCTTTTAAATTATGTTCTACGAACTTTATTTCCAAAAAATAATACGGATCTCAATTCTTAAATTACCAGTAGAAAGCTTGCAGAAGAATATGTTTTAAGATATATCCAAATCATATTCTATTTGTGTCTTTAACATTTTTAGTGAAGTTCTAAAATTCATGAAATTATAGTACAAAAAAAATTTCTGAAAAAAATTTTTCTCGACAGAAAAAAAATTTCACACTATTATTAAAACATAATTTAATTCGTCTGGTTTTTGTCGTAGCAATAAATTAAAAGTACATGTAAGTTTCCTTTAAGGGTACTTAACAAAAACAAAAATTTGATGAATGGATTGTTATATATTTGTTAGGTGATTTTGATTTAAAAGGACATAAATAATAAATCCCTAAAATATATAGAAATTGTAGGTTTTACTTGGTGCTTAGACTTTGTTCTATATATTTCTTTACAAAGTTCTGCACAATTTTTTAACCTTATGACACCATCTTATAGAATTCTCCCGATACACAAAGTAAGAATTATTCAGGTTACCAATAAAATGTAAATCTAGGAGGGAAATAGCTGAGATCTGAAAAAAAATTGTGCTATTTATCATTAAAACTAAAACAAAACACGATTCTTGAGAAATTATGGTATGAAATTATGTTCGTGATGTTGTTTTGACTAAAAGAATACTTTGGGCAGATGCGAAAGTGCAACTTCAGGTAAAGTGGGACATTGCACCGATATATTGATAGCAAAAAATATATTATTTTTGACAAACTTTCATAAATTGGGGCAAAGATTAACTCATATTGAAAAAAAAAAATGTTATATTATGTAATGCCTAGGTCTCATTTCCCGGCCGGTAGCCGTAGACCGGTGGTAATCAGTGGTAATCCGTGGTATTAACGATGCCCCAACATCGGTCAACATCGGTCTAGTAGTCCTTAAAGTATCAGTCACATTATTCAGCGATGGGTATACGATGGGCAACCAATTCTTTTTATGATAAAAATGGCGTGATTGCCGGCCAGACTTACAAAGGCCAAGCGATGCATTGCTAATCAAAAACCGATGTTTCAGGATAATCGACCGATGTATATTACATCGCTCTTACATTTGTGAACATCTTTTGTACATCGGTCGACTACAGGCCAATGTTTGGTCGAACATCGACCGATGATCGGCCGTTATCTGCTGAACACCACTCAACCACCCGAAGACCTCAGATTGAACGGAAATTGGACGATGCTCGGCCATACATCGGCTGATCCTTAAAACACGTGATAATGATGAGTTGCCGATGAGGAGCGATGTGAGGCATCGTTAGAGACATCGCTGAATATTAACCACGAATTATTTCCTACCGATGACCCCACCGATTCGCAAAATGGCCTTAGTCACCGTCCGATCACTAGTGGTGCCCGGCCGGCAACAACGCCATTTTCACCAAAAAACGCATCGGTTTCTCATCGTACACCCTATCGCTGGATAATGTGACTGATACTTTAGTGAACGACCAGCCTCTCTCTATCTAAATGAAGTAAATAATTATTTCATTTTTGCCCAGCGACCTTATTACATAATACCATAGTTTATCTTTATTACATATACCTAGTGCACCTTCTATTTTACGTTTTCATAGAACACATAGTGATACTTTTGTTTTCCTATAGCAAAACATGGATACTGTCATTCATTCCATATACTAAACAGTACCCTTATTAATCCCAACTCCTCTTATACCACGGAATAAGATTTAATTAAACTTTCACAGACTCTTGTTTACATAATGCCATCGACACTTTCTTTTTTACTCCTGATCGGACACTTATTTCGGATCTCCCAGTGCAAACATGGACTTTGCCATTATAATAATATTGGAGGCGGCGGTATTATTTAGTGAGCCCAGTGCTCATACATGTTCATGTAGACAGGAACTGTTGTTTAAGCAATGCATACATGAAATATATGTGTGTGCTGTTTAGATATCTGTCATAGAAGGATGGATTACTTATTGGTCAATTATTTAAATGAGCATGTAATTAATTTTGTACTCTATATTAATACATGTTCCAATTTTGCAGATATGGACAATTTTCAAGTTTCCAAGGTTTAGTGTCTGCATAGGAACATTCTGTAAACAAACGGTAAAATATTTTGCAAACGTTTTGTCCCTGAAAATTTTAAAAATTGCATTTTTATCAGCTTCAGATAGCTTGCAAATGGTCTACTTAACCGAATGATGGCTTATCCTTCATAGACATAACTATCAACAAAAAAAAATCTTTTTAGGCGGTCGTGGTCCTCAAACAATGTGCTCACGGGTATTGTTTTTCTTGCTTGGAGAAACTTTTGGAACAGAAGACAGAAGTTGGACCGTCGAATTTAGCATCAGTTAAATGCCATCGGTACTTTTGCAAAATAATGGTACCAACAACATCAATAAATCGATTTTTTGCAAAACTGAAGGACAAATGTTTCCGAGTAAGTATAACCTGTGCTTTTATTACTAGTTATGTAGAAGTAAATGTATCTTTTATTTTATAAATATTTGACATACCTTTTAGAAATAAGGTATCATTTGAAAATATCTAACAGGCTATAACTTCGGGAGCTAGTCAAAAAATAAAAAAAAGAAAAACTCTCGGACATAACAATGCTAATTGTTTTATTTTTCACCATAACCTTAATTTCTATTTTTATACAGACTGCAGTAGTGCTAGAAATAAGCCCAGTTGAGTGCAGCAAGTGTGAGGTTTATGACAGAAAAAACGTTTCAAAGGTTAGAAACTATTATTTTATGCGAATAATCATACGTGTGACCACAACACTATGTTCTTTTAAACATGTATTCTGGTATAGGGAACTTACATTTTACATTTTTTAAAATATTTTTCAAGGCAAGATTTCGAAATAGGTTTTGCTCCAACGAACATTCCTTCTGCATTGACTGCATAGTTTCCTCCATCTCACAAAGTTCCAGTACCACTCAATGCCTCAAAAATGAGATTGCGGATGATGAACAAGTTACTTGTCAATTTAATAGTGGATGCAAGAACACAACACCTGTCCGATGCTTTTATACAATTATAGATGTTGTAAAATATTCTAAAGCACTGGTACAGTATTTAATTTTATAACAATGCATTTTTCTGTATAAAATCAGTCTCATCTATCTATCATCTATTTCTTAATAATTTTTTTTTTTTAATTTTGTATTAGAAAAACTATGACTCTTTAGTTTTTGAAGCTTACCCAATTACATGTATTGTCATTGTAAATTCGACAAAATTTACAAAGCTTCCACATTTTATGAAATAAAATGCAGGATAAATACCCCAAAGAATTAATAACGTCTTACTATCAGGTGCATTCAAGAAAAAAAGAAAAAAAAATACTATCATGGTTGGTACGCCTTTTTTTATGATTTGCAATATTGGAATACATGTATTGGAATATTTTGAGATATGCATTTTATCACTAGATTTAAATATATTTATTCAAATTAACAAGAAGAATAAATAGCAGGCACAATTACATGTACATGTTCCTACTGACGTTCTCTCCATAGGTCAATTATGGCACAATTACAGCCACAAATACACATTGTACAAAATGTATGAAGCTGGTAGATATTAAAGAGGCTGGTGGGAGGCAGTCATTTTTCAGACTATTTTGATATTCTTTAAAAGAAGAGCTCCATATAAAGATATACAAAAATGCTTAAATTTTAAAACGAAAATATATAATGTTTTCTTTGCTAAATGCTAGTTGACAGCTTGATACCGTATCTCTAAAAATAAGTTAAATTTGGTGGTTAATTTGTTGACCCCACAGCCTCCTTAAGAACCCTCTCTACACTGCACACTTAAGAGTTTTGATTTTAAGATATTTTTTCTGCAATTAGAGTGATTTGCCCTTGGATCTTAACATGCATTCTCTGTAAGCACCAAAAAATCTTGGAAACGACATGTCTCCGATTTTGATGAAATTTGCACCACAGGTGCACCTTGGTACAAAACCAGCAAATATGGCGTTAGAAGTTTCCCACGTGCACCCGGTTGCCATGGAGACGGATCCATTGAATTTGACCATTTTCGGCCATTTTTGACCAAACAAAAGCATGAAAATTGAGGAAATATGAATGCATTTTTATCTTTATGTAGTGAACTCAAATATAAATCTTTGTATCACAAGAAAACATCAACTGTTAAAGAATACAGGGCATATAACCAGTTATTCCAGAATTGACCCCAATCTTAGAAAATGGTTCGGCAAAATAGCATAGTTTCTCAAAATGTGAAAAATGGAAAATTTGGCATTTTTTGAGAAATTTAAGGCTAAATAAAAAAAATTGTCTACGGAAATTTTTCAAATCATATGCGTGTCGTCAAACGTCAGTATTAGTAGTGTCCACTCATGAAAAAATTGGAGTGGGATCTCAATGCTATTTTTAGTAACATGTATCTAAAAATAGACATATTTCAGAAAAATCCGAAAAATGAAATTTGGGCAGAGTTTTAGATGTCATTGCTGGGTAATTATGAAATATACTGTAAAAGTCAATGTGCTAATGTCAGAGACTGGACACCAATAACTACCATGCATATTATTTTCAGGGATTTCCGTTTTCTATTTATAGCTTCAAATGCCTAAATATAGACATGTCTCATAAAATGATGAAAAATGTCAATTTTTCCTCATTTTGAAGCTCCACTGAATCATAAATAATAAAAATATGGATCTCTCCAATATTTCATCAATAAGAACA